>NC_135549.1:34524831-34587331 GCF_964340395.1 Glandiceps talaboti | reverse complement strand
ACTATACTATACTATACTGTACTGTACTGTACTGTACTGTACTGTACTGTACTGTACTATACTATACTATACTGTGCTGTACTGTACTGTACTATACTGTACTATACTGTACTATACTGTACTATATTACTATACTATCCTATGCTATACTGTACTGTACTGTACTGTACTATACTATTGAACACATATTGCCTGGCCATGAGGGCTATAGCACCCGTTTATTACACCCGAGGGACTGTGAGTTGTCAGAATCACATGCTATTTCTCGAGGCCAAAGGCCGAAGGCCGAGGGAAATAGCATGTGATTCTGGTAACTCACAGTCACGAGGGGGTAATGAACGGGTGCTATAGCCCGAATATAGGCCAGGCAATATGTGTTTTATAATATACCTCATGCTGTGAACTCACGGTGGCAGACGACATCGTCAGAAGCTGCCATTTTGACCTGCTGTGAACGCGCGGTGGTCACGTGACCATGTAAAAGTTGATGGAACTATTTCCCTAGGGAAATAGTCATTCTATTTTCCTATCACGTGACTGATTCTAGCGAATCATGGCACAGCATTATCACTAGGTATATTATAAACTGTACTATACTATACTATACTATACTCTACTGTACTGTACTATACTATACTATACTGTACTATACTACTATACTATACTATACTATTCTGTACTGTACTATACTATACTATACTATACTATACTGTACTGTACTGTACTGTACTGTACTGTACTGTACTGTACTGTACTGTACTGTACTGTACTGTACTGTACTGTACTGTACTATACTATACTATACTATAATATACTATACTATACTATACTATACTATACTATACTATACTATACTATACTATACTATACTGTACTGTACTGTACTGTACTGTACTGTACTATACTATACAATACTGTACTGTACTGTACTATACTATACTATACTATACTATACTATACTATACTATACTGTACTATACATATACTACTATACTTTACTGTACTATACTATACTATACTATACTGTACTATACTGTACTATACTATACTGGTCTATATTATACAATACTATACTATACTATACTGTACTATATACTGTACTATACTGTACTATACTATACTGTACTATACTGTACTATATTACTATACTATACTATACTATACTGTACTGTACTGTACTGTACTGTACTGTACTGTACTATACTATACTATACTGTGCTGTACTGTACTGTACTGTACTATACTGTACTATACAGTACTATACTGTACTATATTACTATACTATACTATACTATACTGTACTGTACTGTACTGTACTATACTATTGAACACATATTGCCTGGCCATGAGGGCTATAGCACCCGTTTATTACACCCGAGGGACTGTGAGTTGTCAGAATCACATGCTATTTCTCGAGGCCAAAGGCCGAAGGCCAAGGGAAATAGCATGTGATTCTGGTAACTCACAGTCACGAGGGGGTAATGAACGGGTGCTATAACCCGAATATAGGCCAGGCAATATGTGTTTTATAATATACCTCATGCTGTGAACTCACGGTGGCAGACGACATCGTCAGAAGCTGCCATTTTGACCTGCTGTGAACGCGCGGTGGTCACGTGACCATGTAAAAGTTGATGGAACTATTTCCCTAGGGAAATAGTCATTCTATTTTCCTATCACGTGACTGATTCTAGCGAATCATGGCACAGCATTATCACTAGGTATATTATAAACTGTACTATACTATACTATACTATACTCTACTGTACTGTACTATACTATACTATACTGTACTATACTACTATACTATACTATACTGTACTGTACTGTACTATACTATACTATACTATTCTGTACTGTACTATACTATACTATACTATACTATACTATACTATACTATACTATACTATACTATACTATACTATACTTATACTATACTATACTATACTATACTGTACTATACTATATACTATACTATACTATACTATACTATACTATACTGTACTATTCTATACTATACTATACTATACTATACTTATGCTATGCTTTACTATACTATACTATACTATACTATACTATACTATACTATACTATACTATACTATACTATACTATACTATACTATACTATACTTATGCTATGCTATACTATACTATACCATACTTATACTTATGCTATACTATACTATACTATACTTATACTATACTACTGTATACTGTACTATACTATACTATACTATACTATACTATACTATACTATACTATACTATACTATACTATACTATACTATACTATACTATACTATACTATACTTATACTATACTACTGTATACTGTACTATACTATACTATACCATACTGTACTGTACTATACTATACTATACTATACTATACTATACTATACTATACTATATTAAACTATACTATACTGTACTATACTATACTATACTGTACTATACTATACTATACTTCTATACTATACTATACTATACTATACTATACTATACTATACTATACTATACTATACTATACTATACTATATTAAACTATACTATACTATACTGTACTATACTATACTATACTATACTATACTATATTTTACTATACTATACTATACTATACTATACCATACCATACTTATACTTATGCTATACTATACTATACTATACTTATACTATACTACTGTATACTGTACTATACTATACTATACTATACTATACTATACTATACTATACTATACTATACTATACTATACTATACTATACTTATGCTATGCTATACTATACTATACTATACTATACTATACTATACTATACTATACTATACTATACTATACTATACTATACTATACTATACTATACTATTCTATACTATACTATACTATACTATACTATACTATACTATACTATACTATACTATACTATACTATACTATACTTTGCTTATGCCATGCTATGCTATGCTATGCTATACTATACTATACTATACTATACTATACTGTACTATACTATACTATACTATACTATTCTATACTATACTATACTATACTTTGCTTATGCTATGCTATGCTATGCTATACTATACTATACTATACTTATGCTATGCTATACTATACTATACTATACTATACTATTCTATACTATACTATACTATACTATACTATAGTATACTATACTATACTATACTATACTATACTATACTATACTATACTTTGCTTATGCTATGCTATGCTATGCTATGCTATACTATACTATACTATACTATACTATACTATACTATACTATACTATTCTATACTATACTATACTATACTTTGCTTATGCTATGCTATGCTATGCTATGCTATGCTATACTATACTATACTATACTATACTATACTATACTATACTATACTATACTATACTTTGCTTATGCTATGCTATGCTATGCTATGCTATGCTATGCTATGCTAAGCTACACTACACTACAATATGCAACACTACAGTACACTACACTACACTACACTATACTATGATTCATTGATTACAGCTCTCCCACCCACTTTGTCACAACACAGTGGATGACATAGTCATTCATGTGCCCTGTACAGTGGTTCCCCTGTCCCTGTGGAAATCACACAGGCTTCCAGTAGACTTCAAGTTACCAGTCACACAGGTCTTGCTAGACAATTATGAGTTGGTGGAAGGTCCCAGGGAACACATTAGCGGGTATACCCCTTCAGTAGCAAGAAGCCTCTCTGATACTGTTCACAGATGCTTCAAAGAAAGGCAGGTCTCAGGGACATGGTTCCACCAGGACTCTCGCCAACACATCAATTGATTAGAGATGAAAACTGTCTGAGATGTATAATATAAGGTATATGATTTTGTCATTGACTATAGATGTGTTTTTGTGTTGAGTTTATTTGACTCCCAATCCAATTCTAGTATTTGTTTCAACTTTTCAGTACATTGCCAAGCATAGAGACTCCCTATCCAATGCTAGTATTAGTAGGACCTACTGGTTCCAATAAAAGAGAACTTGCACATCGACTTGTTGAAGACTTCCCTGATTATTTTGGCTATGGGTAAGTATCTCTTTTAAAGTACGTATTTTTGTCAAAGTTCTATTCCATTTTTAGCACAACTGAACTGATAATGGTTCAGTGGTGCTATAGGTATGGTGCGTGTCTGTCCGTGTGTGTGTCTGTCCGTGTGTGTCCGTGTGTGTGTGTGTGTGTGTGTGTGTGTGTGTGTGTGTGTGTGTGTGTGTGTGTGTGTGTGTGTGTGTGTGTGTGTGTGTGTGTGTGTGTGTGTGTGTGTGACTTACTTTGGGAATTGGCAGGGACATTATTCATTGTTGCTAGTTGGAAAATTGATCAAAGGAAAATTTGATTGCATCATAGGTGTGTGATTTGGGTCAAAAAATTTAGACTAAAAAAACTGCTTGGCAGATTGGCAGTAACTTTCAAATGATACCATTTGCTTTCTGAAATTCTGGCTACTAGTCGATCAGGAAAAATCAGTTTGAGTAATTTTAATACTTAATCAACTTGGCAAATTTGTCAAAAATGAAATGTAATTAAAATGATATTGGGAAATATACATACTTTTAATTGAAGAGCAATCTTGACTCGTACCAGTATGTGAATAAGTGTGGTAAACAAGTGAGAGTTTGAATGTTTGACATATGCAAATATATGTAAATTTCATGCTAGCAATATGCAAATTAAAACCATGGTTCACTTCAATCTTAGGGAGAACACTGGATTTGTATCAATAGGCAGATTATAAAGGCAGAATTTTTTATAGTTTTATTGATCTCATTAAAACATTGATGGGGTTCTCAACATAATGTAACAAGTGCATGTCAGTATCAATTGAATTAGTTGCTTGGAAACATTCTTTAATTAAGTTCACTGAACCATGTTCTTTCAAGATAAAATTCCTGTCTGTCTGTCTGTCTGTCTGTCTGTCTGCCTGTCTGTCTGTCTGTCTGTCTTGTGGATGATGCAAGTGATTTTGGTATTGAACTTTAAATCTCAAACTATTGGGGATGAATAAGGGATTTTATGTCTCATGGCAGATCTCGCGAGATATGCAAATATGCCGAGCAGCAGTGTTGAGCATGTGTCCTTGGTCAGGCTTTCGCTGCGGCCATATCTGTTTACATGAAAGCCAACACATTTGTCTGAAAAGATTACTACATATTGTGACTATTTCAAACCATAAATCATCATGGAAAACATTAGAAATATGAAAGTACCAGGACTAAAGAGCATGTTACAAAAATTTGGCATGACAACAAGTTATAAGAAAACTAGTTAACATTTGCAAGCAAAAGCAATGTTCAAGAGGGCAGGTGTCAGTGGGAAATTTCTCACAAAACTTTCATGAAAGCATTAAGATGTGTAACTTTTCAGGTAAATTTGTAAACCGTTCTCTAAAAAAAACAGCATGAAGTGTTTTGGGCGAGATTGACTTTGAACTCTTATTTGCACATGTCAAATTGTTTGTTTGTCAGCATGCCCTGCAAAGTCAGAGAGGAGAAAGAGGTATTCCAATGTTCCTGATCCTTTACCAAAATATGCACAAGAATTGTGTTTCCTGACAAATAAAAACTTTTTTACTGCACAAATCTCTTGAAATTCCTGTGATGTTACGACTGAAAAGCTAACAAAACAACTCCTACACAGTTGCCATGATCTGCTATGCAGAGACCTACTTCTGCATTCCGCTCCACTAACATGATGCCATCGGTAAATTCTCATGAATATTTATTAAAATATGTCATCTTCAGCTTCGCTTGGTGAGATTTTTTCACGTTCGGACTAATCCTTTGACCAAACTTAGCATGTTAGTTGGAAGTACCCAGATGGTAATGTAGTTCTATGGTAATTCTTCAAACTCTGACCTATTGATGTTAGGTTTTTCGTTTATCGATTGGATTATTCGTTACAGATTTACATGATTTCGCCCTGAACTTGAAAATGACAAGGCTTGGACTCAAAAAGGGACCATTTTCACACTTTGTATGTCAAATTAATTTGACATTCACTTATTTTCTATTAAACATCAGTAAAGTATGTTGTTTTGAATGTGTCGAGATGTACACCAAATACATTTACAGGCAACACTCAGCAAAATTTTCACTGATTTTTTTCCAAAAATGTTGTTTTATGAAATGAACACCATCCATTTAGTCTTGGTCATAATATTGGGAATCCAACCTACATTCCTCGTATGCACATCATTTTACAACTATGCTTTTAAAGTTTGCTTTGCTTGATCGATCATATACTATATGTGCGATGGTGTTGAGAACAATAGTGTTGCTATTAAAGCGTTTGACACTTCAGCTTGACCACCCTGATGTGGTTGCATTGACTCACAGGATCTCATGGGATCTGCTGCGAGACGAAAAATGGCTTATTTGGTACATTCTCGCAAACCAGAGTTATTATTTCTACCACTATATTTCGAAATAAATACTCTGGCATCTTACGGCTGTCAAAGCCATATTTCACATATATGTAATACATATTCAAAAGCAATGACATCATGATACTAGTAATCTGACCAATCAAAGTCCGTCTCTCAAAGAATGCGCTTCAGATAACAACAATGGCTGGCCTCATGTTACTTGGGGCAAAGCAGAACAACTACAGGGTACTCACACATACAACTTTCCCAAAAGAAGTCCTAAAAACTATAATTGGAGAGTACAACAGAAATGATGGACTTTCACATGGCGAATTTTTGACGCTGCAGTAAAAGAGGCCGTGGTTAGCCCCCAAGGGTTAGCGACGGTGTTCATTAATTGAGTCCAACACAGCTAGCTAGCTAGCGTGAACAGCAAACATTGTACAGATGCATGCACTGAGTGAATGTGAACGGGCGATTCAAAAGACCCGAGTAAAGTTACTAGTCTCATTTAAATCTACTAGGATAACCAATATTTGACGGGGTTAAAGAGTATAAAGTAAGAACGGGGAAAAATTTGTTGAACATTTACATTTATAAGGGCTGATAAACGGGTACTGTACATAGTACAGGTGATGAATGCAGTCATCCTGGCGTTCTTAACTCGTACGCCCGAAGACACTGTGCTGAAAGGTTGTACTTAATTAGCGTTCAGCCCAGGTCGAGTTCCTTGTAAAATCAAGAGTATGGTAAACAACACTTCTATAACTACAGGTTGTGAATGGAAAATAACTTTATCTCGAGTGAACTCGCTTGAATCAGCCAATATTGGCTTGTTGTAACCATGGCTCTAATATTGAGATAATGCACGTTATAACCTACTTCAGTACTTGCTACAAACTCACGATTGTATCGGACGCCTGGTCTGACAGTACAACAAATCCATGCTCTCACAAACCCTGCTTGACACTTCAAGGCAAGGTTTATAGATCATTATTTTATGTTCGTACATGTATCAATCCAGTCTTGTTTGTAGGATGGCAAAAATAAAATTTCAGCAACAAGAACCCAACTTGGCCAAGTCAGTTTTCAGTGTACGTAGTAACGTACTAGGCTCTTGCCAAGGCATTGTATATCATGTGGTATGCAAGGGGCAATCTGATTGGTTGTAGTATTTACGTACAAAAAGAATAAATTAGCTATGCCATAAAGTACGGATATAGTATATGAATGCATCCATGGTCAGTGGGAGGCACGTTAAGAACGTTGCCGTAAAACAGGCCGTGGTTTGCGACGATGATTTGGTAATGATTCTATTAAGAGGATTAGCCAACAATTGTTGGTATGTCATACTTACCTTAGTAACATGACCATGCCCTTAGCAACAGTCAAATGGTAGCATTTATTGCAAATATAACAACATGGATGGGTAGACAATTGAATAAACATTAAAAAGAAATATTCAGATGTCCTTAGCAACAAAACCACACCCATAGCAACATGTAAACGATGGTGTATATTGCACATGTACAATGTAACAGCATGGATTTGTAGACATGGGTTCATAAAATGTATGGAAATATGCCTAGCAACAAGACCACACCCATAGCAAGATGTAAACAATGTCGTATATTGCAGATATACATGTATAATGTAACAGCATGGATTTGTAGACATGACAGCATGGATTTGTAGACATGGGTTCATAAAATGTATAGAAATATGCCTAGCAACAAGACCATATAATCGTTCTAGAAAATTAAACTTTACAAATGTACTCTCAACTGTTGTGCTGCAACGCCATTGGTGCTTTTATTATTTGACAGTAGCAGTATGTGATTTGCATTGTACTTATGATTACAGATTGATGCATACAACAAGAGCAGCATACAGTGGTGAACTCGATGGCAGGGACTATCATTTTGTTACAAATGAAAGATTTGTAGAACTGGAAATGAATGTAAGTTACTACTTTCATTGTTTTGTTTTCTACGTTATTGTTAAACTAAACTTCAAGTAAATGTAGTAGGTAAATGATATTATTTGTCAGGGCTTGAAATAATACCTGCTTTACTTTTGGAAAGTGGTTTTAGCCCTACGACTTGACCACCTGGACTAGACAAGTGGTTTTAGCCCTTCGACTTGACCACTACAAGTGGTTTTAGCCCTACGATTTGACCACCTGTACTGGACAAGTGGTTTTAGCCCTACAACTTGACCACCTGTACTGGACAAGTGGTTTTAGCCCTACAATATGACCACCTGTACTGGACAAGTGGTTTTAGCCCTACAATTTGACCACCTGTACTGGGCAAGCACTGCACGTTTTAGCTCTACGACTTGACCACTACAAGTGGTTTTAGCCCTACGATTTGACCACCTGTACTAGACAAGTGGTTTTAGCCCTTCGACTTGACCACTACAAGTGGTTTTAGCCCTACGATTTGACCACCTGTACTGGACAAATGGTTTTAGCCCTACAACTTGACCACCTGTACTGGACAAGTGGTTTTAGCCCTACAATTTGACCACCTGTACTGGACAAGTGGTTTTAGCTCTACGACTTGACCACCTGTACTGGACAAGTGGTTTTAGCCCTACGACTTGACCACCTGTACTAGACAAGTGGTTTTAGCCCTTCGACTTGACCACTACAAGTGGTTTTAGCCCTTTAACTTGATCACCTGTACTAGACAAGTGGTTTTAGCCCTTCGACTTGACCACTACAAGTGGTTTAAGCCCTACGACTTGACCACCTGTACTGGACAAGTGGTTTTGACATTAAATAAATTGGCAAAAAGATGATTTGATTACAATTCATAATATGTAGGCTGCCATATTTGTTTATAAACATCACACAAAATTTCTTAATAATAGTTATAGATGACTATGAACACTAGGCAGTTTTAAGTCTTAATAGTTGTAGATGACTATGAATGCTGGGTACAGTTTTAAGTCTTGATAGTTGACTTGTAGATGACTATGAATGCTGGGTACAGTTTTAAGTCTTAATAGTTGTAGATGACTATGAATGCTGGGTACAGTTTTAAGTCTTAATAGTTGTAGATGACTATGAATGCTGGGTACAGTTTTAAGTCTTAATAGTTGTAGATGACTGAATATTAGGTACAGTTTTAAGTCTTAATAGTTGTAGATGACTATGAATGCTGGGTACAGTTTTAAGTCTTAATAGTTGTAGATGACTGAATGCTGGGTACAGTTTTAAGTCTTAATAGTTGTAGATGACTATGAATGCTGGGTACAGTTTTAAGTCTTAATAGTTGTAGATGACTATGAATGCTGAGTACAGATTTTAGTCTTAATAGTTGTAGATGACTATGAATGCTGGGTACAGTTTTAAGTCTTAATAGTTGTAGATGACTGTGAATATTAGGTACAGTTTTAAGTCTTAATAGTTGTAGATGACTGAATGTTGGGTACAGTTTTAAGTCTTAATAGTTGTAGATGACTATGAATGCTGGGTACAGTTTTAAGTCTTAATAGTTGTAGATGACTATGAATGCTGGGTACAGTTTTAAGTCTTAATAGTTGTAGATGACTATGAATGCTGGGTACAGTTTTAAGTCTTAATAGTTGTAGATGACTATGAATGCTGGGTACAGTTTTAAGTCTTAATAGTTGTAGATGACTATGAATGCTGGGTACAGTTTTAAGTATTAATAGTTGTAGATGACTATGAATGCTGGGTACAGTTTTAAGTCTTAATAGTTGTAGATGACTATGAATGCTGGGTACAGTTTTAAGTATTAATAGTTGTAGATGACTATGAATGCTGGGTACAGTTTTAAGTCTTAATAGTTGTAGATGACTATGAATGCTGGGTACAGTTTTAAGTCTTAATAGTTGTAGATGACTATGAATGCTGAGTACAGTTTTAAGTATTAATAGTTGTAGATGACTATGAATGCTGGGTACAGTTTTAAGTCTTAATAGTTGTAGATGACTATGAATGCTGGGTACAGTTTTAAGTCTTAATAGTTGTAGATGACTATGAATGCTGAGTACAGTTTTAAGTCTTAATAGTTGTAGATGACTGAATGCTGGGTACAGTTTTAAGTCTTAATAGTTGTAGATGACTATGAATGCTGGGTACAGTTTTAAGTCTTAATAGTTGTAGATGACTATGAATGCTGGGTACAGTTTTAAGTCTTAATAGTTGTAGATGACTATGAATGCTGGGTACAGTTTTAAGTCTTAATAGTTGTAGATGACTATGAATGCTGGGTACAGTTTTAAGTCTTAATAGTTGTAGATGACTATGAATGCTGGGTACAGTTTTAAGTCTTAATAGTTGTAGATGACTATGAACACTAGGCAGTTTTAAGTCTTAATAGTTGTAGATGACTATGAACACTAGGCAGTTTTAAGTCTTAATAGTTGTAGATGACTATGAATGCTGGGTACAGTTTTAAGTCTTAATAGTTGTAGATGACTATGAATGCTGGGTACAGTTTTAAGTCTTAATAGTTGTAGATGAATATGAATGCTGGGTACAGTTTTAAGTCTTAATAGTTGTAGATGACTATGAATGCTGGGTACAGTTTTAAGTCTTAATAGTTGTAGATGACTATGAATGCTGAGTACAGTTTTAAGTCTTAATAGTTGTAGATGACTATGAATGCTGGGTACAGTTTTAAGTCTTAATAGTTGTAGATGACTATGAATGCTGGGTACAGTTTTAAGTCTTAATAGTTGTAGATGACTATGAATGCTGGGTACAGTTTTAAGTCTTAATAGTTGTAGATGACTATGAATGCTGGGTACAGTTTTAAGTCTTAATAGTTGTAGATGACTATGAATGCTGGGTACAGTTTTAAGTCTTAATAGTTGTAGATGACTATGAATGCTGGGTACAGTTTTAAGTCTTAATAGTTGTAGATGACTATGAACACTAGGCAGTTTTAAGTCTTAATAGTTGTAGATGACTATGAACACTAGGCAGTTTTAAGTCTTAATAGTTGTAGATGACTATGAATGCTGGGTACAGTTTTAAGTCTTAATAGTTGTAGATGACTATGAATGCTGGGTACAGTTTTAAGTCTTAATAGTTGTAGATGACTATGAATGCTGGGTACAGTTTTAAGTCTTAATAGTTGTAGATGACTATGAATGCTGGGTACAGTTTTAAGTCTTAATAGTTGTAGATGACTATGAACACTAGGCAGTTTTAAGTCTTAATAGTTGTAGATGACTATGAATGCTGGGTACAGTTTTAAGTCTTAATAGTTGTAGATGACTATGAATGTTGGGTACAGTTTTAAGTCTTAATAGTTGTAGATGACTATGAATGCTGGGTACAGTTTTAAGTCTTAATAGTTGTAGATGACTATGAATGCTGGGTACAGTTTTAAGTCTTAATAGTTGTAGATGACTATGAATGCTGGGTACAGTTTTAAGTCTTAATAGTTGTAGATGACTATGAACACTAGGCAGTTTTAAGTCTTAATAGTTGTAGATGACTATGAATGCTGGGTACAGTTTTAAGTCTTGATAGTTGTAGATGACTATGAATGCTGGGTACAGTTTTAAGTCTTAATAGTTGTAGATGACTATGAATGCTGGGTACAGTTTTAAGTCTTAATAGTTGTAGATGACTATGATATGAATGCTGGGTACAGTTTTAAGTCTTAATAGTTGTAGATGACTATGAACACTAGGCAGTTTTAAGTCTTATAGATGTAGATGACTGAATGCTGGGTACAGTTTTAAGTCTTAATAGTTGTAGTTGACTATGATATGAATGCTGGGTACAGTTTTAAGTGTTAATAGTTGTAGATGACTATGAATGCTGGGTACAGTTTTAAGTCTTAATAGTTGTAGATGACTGAATGCTGGGTACAGTTTTAAGTCTTAATAGTTGTAGATGACTATGAATGCTGGGTACAGTTTTAAGTCTTAATAGTTGTAGATGACTATGAATGCTGGGTACAGTTTTAAGTCTTAATAGTTGTAGATGACTATGAATGCTGAGTACAGTTTTAAGTCTTAATAGTTGTAGATGACTATGAATGCTGGGTACAGTTTTAAGTCTTAATAGTTGTAGATGACTGTGAATATTAGGTACAGTTTTAAGTCTTAATAGTTGTAGATGACTGAATGCTGGGTACAGTTTTAAGTCTTAATAGTTGTAGATGACTATGAATGCTGGGTACAGTTTTAAGTCTTAATAGTTGTAGATGACTATGAATGCTGGGTACAGTTTTAAGTCTTAATAGTTGTAGATGACTGTGAATATTAGGTACAGTTTTAAGTCTTAATAGTTGTAGATGACTGAATGCTGGGTACAGTTTTAAGTCTTAATAGTTGTAGATGACTATGAATGCTGGGTACAGTTTTAAGTCTTAATAGTTGTAGATGACTATGAATGCTGGGTACAGTTTTAAGTCTTAATAGTTGTAGATGACTATGAATGCTGGGTACAGTTTTAAGTCTTAATAGTTGTAGATGACTATGATATGAATGCTGGGTACAGTTTTAAGTCTTAATAGTTGTAGATGACTATGAACACTAGGCAGTTTTAAGTCTTATAGATGTAGATGACTGAATGCTGGGTACAGTTTTAAGTCTTAATAGTTGTAGTTGACTATGATATGAATGCTGGGTACAGTTTTAAGTGTTAATAGTTGTAGATGACTATGAATGCTGGGTACAGTTTTAAGTGTTAATAGTTGTAGATGACTGAATGCTGGGTACAGTTTTAAGTCTTAATAGTTGTAGATGACTATGAATGCTGGGTACAGTTTTAAGTCTTAATAGTTGTAGATGACTATGAATGCTGGGTACAGTTTTAAGTCTTAATAGTTGTAGATGACTATGAATGCTGGGTACAGTTTTAAGTCTTAATAGTTGTAGATGACTGAATGTTGGGTACAGTTTTAAGTCTTAATAGTTGTAGATGACTATGAATGCTGGGTACAGTTTTAAGTCTTAATAGTTGTAGATGACTATGATATGAATGCTGGTTACAGTTTTAAGTCTTAATAGTTGTAGATGACTATGAATGCTGGGTACAGTTTTAAGTCTTAATAGTTGTAGATGACTATGAATGCTGGGTACAGTTTTAAGTCTTAATAGTTGTAGATGACTATGAATGCTGGGTACAGTTTTAAGTCTTAATAGTTGTAGATGACTGAATGCTGGGTACAGTTTTAAGTGTTAATAGTTGTAGATGACTATGAATGCTGGGTACAGTTTTAAGTCTTAATAGTTGTAGATGACTATGAATGCTGGGTACAGTTTTAAGTCTTAATAGTTGTAGATGACTATGAATGCTGGTTACAGTTTTAAGTCTTAATAGTTGTAGATGACTATGAATGCTGGGTACAGTTTTAAGTGTTAATAGTTGTAGATGACTATGAATGCTGGGTACAGTTTTAAGTCTTAATAGTTGTAGATGACTGAATGCTGGGTACAGTTTTAAGTCTTAATAGTTGTAGATGACTATGAATGCTGGGTACAGTTTTAAGTCTTAATAGTTGTAGATGACTATGAACACTAGGCAGTTTTAAGTCTTAATAGTTGTAGATGACTATGAATGCTGGGTACAGTTTTAAGTCTTGATAGTTGTAGATGACTATGAATGCTGGGTACAGTTTTAAGTCTTAATAGTTGTAGATGACTATGAATGCTGGGTACAGTTTTAAGTCTTAATAGTTGTAGATGACTATGATATGAATGCTGGGTACAGTTTTAAGTCTTAATAGTTGTAGATGACTATGAACACTAGGCAGTTTTAAGTCTTATAGATGTAGATGACTGAATGCTGGGTACAGTTTTAAGTCTTAATAGTTGTAGTTGACTATGATATGAATGCTGGGTACAGTTTTAAGTGTTAATAGTTGTAGATGACTATGAATGCTGGGTACAGTTTTAAGTCTTAATAGTTGTAGATGACTGAATGCTGGGTACAGTTTTAAGTCTTAATAGTTGTAGATGACTATGAATGCTGGGTACAGTTTTAAGTCTTAATAGTTGTAGATGACTATGAATGCTGGGTACAGTTTTAAGTCTTAATAGTTGTAGATGACTATGAATGCTGGGTACAGTTTTAAGTCTTAATAGTTGTAGATGACTATGAATGTTGGGTACAGTTTTAAGTCTTAATAGTTGTAGATGACTATGAATGCTGGGTACAGTTTTAAGTCTTAATAGTTGTAGATGACTATGATATGAATGCTGGTTACAGTTTTAAGTCTTAATAGTTGTAGATGACTATGAATGCTGGGTACAGTTTTAAGTCTTAATAGTTGTAGATGACTATGAATGCTGGGTACAGTTTTAAGTCTTAATAGTTGTAGATGACTATGAATGCTGGGTACAGTTTTAAGTCTTAATAGTTGTAGATGACTGAATGCTGGGTACAGTTTTAAGTCTTAATAGTTGTAGATGACTATGAATGCTGGGTACAGTTTTAAGTCTTAATAGTTGTAGATGACTATGAATGCTGGGTACAGTTTTAAGTCTTAATAGTTGTAGATGACTATGAATGCTGGGTACAGTTTTAAGTCTTAATAGTTGTAGATGACTATGAATGCTGGGTACAGTTTTAAGTCTTAATAGTTGTAGATGACTATGAATGCTGGGTACATACAGTTTTAAGTCTTAATAGTTGTAGATGACTATGAATGCTGGGTACAGTTTTAAGTCTTAATAGTTGTAGATGACTATGAATGCTGAGTACAGATTTTAGTCTTAATAGTTGTAGATGACTATAACTTTATTTTAGGTATAGCCTTATGTTCAGTTATTCCTACAAGTACTTTAAATTACTTTATGTGTTGCCTTATATTCAGTTATCATTTGAATTACTATTATTGCATTAATACCTTTCTTCCTAATCAGGCAACTGATTATGAGTAAAGCCATTGTATCCATTATACTGTACATAACATATAAAAATGTATTTTTATAATATTCTTTCTATAGGGTAGCTTTATCTTAAGCTATGAGAATTCTGGAGGTTTGTATGGTTTAAGTATGGACAGTATTGAAAACATTGCCAAGGAAGGACTGGCTTGTGTTGTACATCTTGAAATAGAGGTATGTCTGTTCTAAAAACCTTTAATGGTCTAAAGTGGGGTATTGGTTTTTGGTCAAAATAGGTCTAAATGGGGTCTTAGGGTTTACAGTATTGCCCTCACACCCCAACCAGAGCTGGCCACTGGTACCACCCCCCTAGGTGTCTGTCAATTAATCTGCGGATTTCAGCATAGATGTAGTTTTCAGCCTTTTTAATTTTATTTCAGGTTTTTTTTAAAGGTTCATTAGTGTTGTAGACATGATGTAGTGTCCTGTCTGTTCATCTGTCTGTCTGTCTGTCTGTCTGTCTGTCTGTCTGTCTGTCTGTCTGTCTGTCTGTCTGTCTGTCTGTCTGTCTGTTTGTCTCTGTCTGTCTGTCTCTGTGTGTATATGTGTGTGTGTCTAGTTGGGTAATTGTTGATAAAAAACTTCAACTCAAAAACTACTGAGGAGATTGGTCTGAAATGTGGGTACATCCTTTCCTTGAAGGGATGTGTAGAGAAAGAATTGTACCTGCCATGATCTCATCAGTGATATATAACTTACATTAGGTTTAACAAGTTTTCATAGAAGACATACTTCCTCAAATGTGACTGAATGGAGGTATGATTTAAAAGAAATTGGTGGCAACAAATAAATACTACAAAGTATCTGCGATGATGCAGGGAAGTGCTGAATTTCAGTAACTGAATCAACAGATCTAAGTGTCTAAAAAGAAAGTTTAAACCTGGCAACATAGGGGTAGACAGTTTAATGTAGTCTCCATGTGTTAACGTTTTTGAGTTAATTGGTAGATCATGATTGTTGACTACAAATATGGCTGCCCTTGAGTAAAAAGTGATATGAGTACCAAAAGTAATGCATGTCATGTTTATCTGGTTCTCATTATCTATTATGAGCCATGATCTAAAATACATTAGCCACACATAATTGCTGCAAAGTGCCTGCAATATGTAAGCTCAGACCACAAAAATAACGGACTAGCAATGCCTATTGTATTAGGTGTGAATAGGGCTCTTAATCCCTCTTCCTACTATCAAGATCATCCTTCAAGCATGTCTTTTGTACTCAGCTCTCTCTGTAGACTGGGGGGGGGGGGGGTTCAGATTTGTTCATGCCAAGTTGATCTGTGCCATTTTCAGATTTTAACGACATTTTTGTCAAAAATAATATTTACAACTTCTTCTCAAATACTGCTTGTCTGATTGCTTTGATATCTGGCTTGTAGATACCCAGAGGGTAGCTTACACAGATTTATTAATTTTAAGTCAGTACATGTTCTCTTTTATTTTTGCATTTTTGAATGAGTGAATTCAATGAAGCATGCGCATTGTGACTGACTTCATATTGGATTTCAGCATACTAATCTGAAGTAAGCAGCCACGTTTCAAAAGACACCATTAAGGGCAGACAACAATCAATGTAGTATGCTATAGAATTCTATTCATCTTGTACCCTCAACGACAAGTGTCTGTTGGAAATAGGGTTGCAGACTTCAGGCACAAATCCAAACACATGACAAAATGGTGTCCGCCTGGAAACGTAAAACTGCATAGTCAATTTGATCGGAAGTTAGGTGTTAAGGTGTCATTTGATGAGCAGATATAAATTTGTTCAAGACAAGTTGATTGAGTCTAAAAATATAATTTTTGGTAAAAAATGCTTCAAAAAGCTTCTTCTCCAAAACTATTTGGCCAGTTGAGTTGAAATTGGTTGTGTAGGTGTTTTGGGATGAGCAGATATAAGTTTTTTAAGACAAGTTGATTAGGTTATTAACCCTTGTGACGCCACGTTGTTGATATCCGTGACGTAGCACTTCCGCACTGTAGGCCACGTCGTTGACATCAACGACAACAGGTTAATTTGCATATGGATGATATGCTGTCAATAAAGTGATGTTGTAATGGGTTTACTGCTGCCCGCCCTTATACCCATAATAAGTATGGCACTGCACTAGTGGCGACGTGACGGATAGTTGCTCTCGTAAATATTTTGTGTTATTTGCGTAGTGCGTCATCTATTCTACCAGTAATTAAGTTATACATAACATACAAAAAGGTATCTAGTATGAGTTCCAGTCTGTATCAACTGTTCTTAGTACTCCTGGTGGTGTTACTCAGACTTTCTAATTTCTGCTGCATTGTGTGTATGGAACACGGCACTGGCCATGGTGACTTCTACACTTACAGCCGGGAATGTCAACTGCAATTACGTGGCTCAACCAACCAGGTGTCATCATTCAGGTTGTGGAGTCATGATGGGTGAATGGTTAGCGTGACCAGCTTGGAATCTACAGGTTGCAGGTTGTGGATTCAGGATGGGTGAATGGTTAGCGTGACCAGCTTGGAATCTACAGGTTGCAGGTTGTGGATTCAGGATGGGTGAATGGTTAGCGTGACCAGCTTGGAATCTACAGGTTGCAGGTTGTGGATTCAGGATGGGTGAATGGTTAGCGTGACCAGCTTGGAATCTACAGGTTGCATGTTGTGGAGTCATGATGGGTGAATGGTTAGCGTGACCAGCTTGGAATCTACAGGTTGCAGGTTGTGGAGTCATGATGGGTGAATGGTTAGCGTGACCAGCTTGGAATCTACAGGTTGCAGGTTGTGGAGTCATGATGGGTGAATGGTTAGCGTGACCAGCTTGGAATCTACAGGTTGCAGGTTGTGGAGTCATGATGGGTGAATGGTTAGCGTGACCAGCGCGGAATCTACAGGTTGCAGGTTGTGGAGTCAGGATGGGTGAATGGTTAGCGTGACCAGCTTGGAATCTACAGGTTGCAGGTTTGAGCCCCGTCACTGCCTGCTGTTTGTTTCTGAGTGGCTAAAGTCCTTGGGCAAGATTTGAACCACGACTGTGCCTCAGTCAACCCAGCTGTATAATTGGGGACCTGGTAGGATGTAGGTTGCAATGTGAATGCTTTAATCCTATGCGCTTATAGAGGCTGCAATGGATTGTATGCTCCCCGGGGAGCTGAGGAAGACTAAAGGGCTGCTGTGCCGTTCTGATCTGAGCCAGGCGTAATGATTGTAAAGCGCTTTGAGCACGGTGTGGGAAAGTGCTATATAAGAACCCAACATTATTATTATTATTTCAACATGTCGACTTTCCAGTGGAAGTTCTACCTTCAAGTCAAATTGCACACAGTGATGAAGGCCATCATGCAACGCAAGGCAGAATGAAGAAAAGGAAAAGGGGTAAGAAAGGCGGAATAAGACAGAAATTGAAAAGAAGTAAAAATTGCTGTATGCCATTATCAAGCGTCTTATTAGCAAATGTTCGTTCACTTAGCACAACAGTAGATGAACTCCAAGCCAATACAAAGTATATGCATGAATATAAGAAAGCTTCTCTCTTCGCTTTTAATGAGACCTGGTTAAACAATCAGACCCAAGACCAAGATCTGTTTATTGAAGGGTTTGGAACACCTATTCGTTTGGATAGAGAAACACAATTGACAGGTAAACAACATGGTGGTGGAGTATGCTTTTATGTGAATAAGCAATGGTGTAACACAGAAGTTGTTTGTGATGCGTTCTGTACACCTGACATTGAACTGTTGTCGATATCACTTCATCCACATTATATTCCGAGAGAGTTTCCACAATTATTTTTCACTCTTGTATTGGCTATTAGGAATGCTAAACTCAAGTACAAAAACAGAATAGAATCAAAGTTTACCCAAGGTAACTTTCGTATGGCTTGGCAGGGAATCAAGAATATGGCAGCTGTTAATTTAAACTTGGAAACAAAAATACCAAAGTCACTCTTGAAGGTGTAACCGACATTGAGTTACCAAATGTCTTTCACAAATTCTTTACCCATTTTGAGACCCATGATTTCTCTTCAGAAATTACAAATATGAAAACTTTGTTACTGTCTGAAAACACCATGTTAATTTAATGAGGCACAAATTGCCAAATTCTTGAAATTGATTAATGTGAACAAATGTCCAGGCCCTGATGGGATTTGTGGTCGTACTCTTAAATTCTGTGCAGACCAGTTAAGTGGCGTACTTCAACACCTTTTCTAAATCTCCCTAGACACTTCTATCATACCAGCAATGTGGAAGTCTTCAAAAGTCATTCCAATTCCTAAAAGAAGTTATTCAAAAGTACCTAATGATTTCAGGACCGTGGCCCTTACTTCACTTGTGATGAAAACACTTGAAAAAATTATGAAATCATTCATCTTATCCATGACAGAGGATATGTTAGATCCTCTACAATTTGCCTATAGAACAGGGAGAGGTGTTGAAGATGCAAAACTGTACATATATACAAACATCTTGAGAAACCCGGTGCTCATGCCAGAATACTATTTGCAGACTTTTCGTCAGCCTTTAATACTGTGCAGCCTCACATCCTAGCGAATAAACTTCTTTCAAACTTTAAGCTCAATAACCAAATCCTTATGGTACTATGGGTAATCAATTTCCTCAACAACAGATCTCAAAGGGTTTTTGTCAACAGTCATCTGTCGGATTCGCTTCAAACGTATACTGGCTCTCCTCAGGGATGTGTATTGTCTCCGCTGCTCTATATCCTTTTACACAGATGACTGCAGAAGTAAACATGATGGTCATCATCTTGTAAAATTTGCAGATGACAGTGCCCTTGTCTCACTTCTGCAGGGGTCAGAACAACATGGACCCACACTAGATGAATTTGTAAACTGGTGCGACAATTCCTATCTGAACTTAAATATATCTAAAACAAAGGATATGATCATCAACTTTAGGAGACAACAACATAGTGTTGAGGAGACCACAGTACATGGTCAAGTAGTCGAATTAGTACGACAATATCCTTATTTAGGTTCCATCCTTGATGACAAGTTACAATGGGATATAAATACAGAGGCTATTTTGAAAAAGGGTTAGCAGCGTTTGTACTTTCTTCGGAAACTGGCATCTTTTTCAGTAGATAACACCATACTATTATTGTTTTACAAATCTTTCATTGAAAGCATACTAAGCTTTTCTGTTATATTAGGTTTTGTAATTTTAATTTCAAGAACAGAAATTCTCTGGAAAGAATTGTCACCATAAGTTCAAAAATTATTGGCGTACCACAAAGAAGTCTTTTGTCATTTTACAATAAACAAATCATGAGAAAGGCTCGTTCAATTTTAGATACAGACCAGATTTTAACAAATGAGTTCGATTTCCTTCCATCAGGAAGATGTCGTAGATGCCCAACTTGCAGGACAAACCGTCATATGAACTCTTTTATTCCATCCGCTGTGCGGGTTTTAAATAATACATTTTAGATACTCATTTAGTAGTAAGAATTGTTTTTAATATTCTGTAACCTCTTATCGTGTTTTTTTTCCTTTGTACCAGTCTGTTGCCTCTTATTTTCCGTCTATATTTGATGTTTATATTTGATGTATGTTCTGTCCGCCAAAATAAATTGCCCATTTGGGATAAATAAAGTTATTGAATTGAATAAGTAATGATGTACACGATGTTATCTTATTAAATATTAAATTATTCAGGCGGGAAACAGTCACGTGTTCGATTTTTCTCACTTTTTGCCGCTGAATGCAAATAGCGCCTACTTAGTAATGCCTAATATGGCAGCCGCTATGGATATGTATGTTGACCTTCGACATTATGCTAATATATTGAACGAAGTAAACCCGAAAGACAAGAGATTTTCACTCGACAATTTCAAGACAGTAGTAGTGATGATGATGGGAGTAAATTTTGTCCTACTAGAACATATCGAAAACCCTCCTATAACTTCCCCTTTTGGACTGACGTCGTCAATGGCTGGTCCCGCAATCCTGCTGACGACAAACCACAGATGCCAATGCCATATGATTACTCCTACGTGTAGGTTTACATGAACTGATAAAGATGTTACTGCAGGGTCATGTGGCAGGATCTACATCGTTGTCTTTCGTCAGATTTTTGTTAATATACAAAGTGTTGGATATAATCGTCAGTGAGACATATCGTTATGCTGCTATCTGTAGACTTACATGTATGCAGTATTTGTATATATGATATATGCAAATTTGTTTGAATTTAGTGTAAACATTGACAGACTGTACTTGTTGATTTTATGATAAATATTTTACCCAACACCCATACTATCTGTCTATTAATTTTTACAGCTAATTTCCAATTGTAATCCTTGTATTTATCAAAAAACCAAATTTCACATGCTTTTTTGACTAAAAACGTGTGCTTTATACCAATTTTCTTCAATTTCTTGGTCAAGTTACTGACCATTCATTCATGAAAATTAAAATTCAGTATTTCATAATTGTTGAATGTACTTGTATATGAGACCATACCCCACCTGTTTTGGTGTAAAATGATCACTATCAAAACATTGTGTAACTGTGTGCAACCTAAAAAGTCCTTGGCCTAGGGGGTCATTTGCATGGAAAGTCTATGGCATCTTAAGGGTTAATATGCAAATTAGGGGTAATAATAGAATTTTTGTAAAATGGTTTTGAAATCTCCCCAGGACAGATTTTGTGATATACAAACAGTATACCCATGCCAAAACTACTGGGCCAATTGAGCTGAAATTTTGTTCATCATTTTGTATTTTTAGCACATTTTGTGAGGTGAGTCCACACAAACAAGACCACACTCATAGCAAGTTTCAACAGCCAAGCAATGGTATATATTGCAGCTATAACACAACAGGATGGGTAGACACTAGAATACAAAGTAAAACAAAATATTGTGTAAATATGCCTAGCTATTCAAATTTGTTTAAGCCAAGGATACACACACTTCTGTTTTTGATGATTTTTAGCACAACTGAACTGATAAGGTTCAGTACTGGTATAGGCATGGCAAAGTGTGTGTGTGTGTGTGTGTGTGTGTGTGTGTGTGTGTGTGTGTGTGTGTGTGTGTGTGTGTGTGTGTGTGTGTGTGTGTGTGTGTGTGTGTGTGTGTGTGTGTGTGTGTGTGTGTGTGTGTGTGTGTGTGTGTGTGTGTGTGTGTGTGTGTGTGTGTGTGTGAACGGCGAGATGTTTCTAGAAGTGATATTTTGCAGATTTTATTGAAAACATTTTGACACAATTGGCCTGAGCAACCATGACCACACCCTTAGCAACAACCAAACAATGGCGTATTTCACAAAAATATCAACAGGGATTCTTAGACAAGTAAGCAAACATTCAAAAAGTGTATGCAAATGTGTCTAGTAACAAGCCCACACCCATAGCAACAGCCAAATGATTGCATATATATTGCAACAGCAGGGATTAATAGACAAGTGAATAAACATTCAAAAAATGTATGTAAATGTGTCTAGCAACAAAAACATGCCCATAGCAACAGCCAAATGATAGTGTATATTGCAAAGATAACAACAGGGTTGGATAGGTAATATGATAATCAATCAGGAAATGAACACCTGTCCCTAGTATGGATCAGCAGGTGGGTAAACCTTTTTAAAAAATAAACAGTTGTGCTACAGCACCATTGGTGCTAATGTTTCTATTCACTCACATAGAATTAATGTATTTGAGGGGATGTCTCTTCTATGAAGACTTGTTACTCAATGTCAGTCATATTTCTAGTGAACAATCATGATTTACCACATAACTCAAAAACTCCTTTTGAGACATTGATCCTTAGGGTTCAAATTTAATTGTAGTAGTTATTTATTACCACCAAATTCTTTTAATTCATGTATCTTTTTTTGAGGGGTTGTGTCTTCTATGGAGACTTGTCTTTTTTAAGTTAACACTCAAACTGAACCGTTGTGCTTTTTTGGCACAATGCTATAGGCATGGTGCAGTGTCTGTCCATCTGACTTGGCCTGTCTCTGTCTGTCTGTCTGTCTGTCTGTCTGTCTGTCTGTCTGTCTGTCTGTCTGTCTATCTGACTGTCTGTGTGTGGACAACTTAAACTCAAAAACCGCCAGACCGATTGCCTTGGTATTTTATCGGGAGATTACTTTTGGTGTCTAGTTGGGAAATTGTTCAAAGCAAAATGATCGCATCACAGTTATGCGATTTGGGTTAAAAAAAACCCCATGATTTTGGTCAAAAAACCTAAACTAAAAAACTACTGGGCAGATTGGTCTGAAATTTGACAGGAGTGTTCTTAGGGATTTGTAAATTAAGATTTGTTCATGACATGATGATTCCATGCAAATTAGGGCTAAAAATGTATCGTTTTGGTAAAAAATCTGTAATTCCAAAACTACTGAGCAGATTCAGCTCAAATTTTATGGAGATGCATCTGGGGGTGTATAGATGAAGAAATATTAAGCATATAATGATGTCATCAGTGATATGCAAATTAGGTGTAAAAAATGTGAATTTTGGTCAAGAACATATCTCAAAAAGTACTTGGTCAGTGAGACTGAAACTTGGTGAGAAGTTTCTAGAAGTGTTATTCTGCAGATTTTCTTCAATATATTTTGACACAAATGGCCCTAACAACCACAACCATGCTGTAAGCAACAACAAAATGGCAGTATATTTTGATCAAATTACTACATCATGTGGTAGGCAAGTGAGTAAACATTTAAATATTGCAACAGCCAAACGCTGGTGTATTTCACAAAAATAACAACAGGGATTCTTAGGCAAGTGACTAAATATTTTTAAAAGTGTATGCAAATATGCCTAGCAACAAGACCACACCCATAGCAACAGCCAAATGATCATGTATATTGCAAAGATAACATCAGGGATTCATAGACTAGTGAACAAACATTAAATGAATGTATGCAAATATGTCTAGCAACATGACCATGCCCATAGCAACAGACAAGTGATCGCGTATTGCAAAGATAACAACAGGGTTGGATAGGCAATTGGATAGCCATTTAGCAAATGAACACCTATACCTAGCATGGATCAGCATGTGGTTAAACATTTTTAAAAACTGCACAGTTGTGCTACAAAACTACTTTTGCTATTTTTCAATTTTATAACTCAAAGAAAATTAAACCCAGTCAATCATCAATGTTCATACAGTATCTGGCTCTGAGAGTTTTGACAGCAAAAAGGTAGGAAATGTTTTCATTAGCCTATATCCCTCTTCGGGTGAAGTCTATGTAAAAGAAGGTGGTCGTGGTAGAATTTTGGTTAAATACGTATTGTATGCTAATTTGTATTTCTATTGAACAGGGTGTTATGGTACTAAAGCATACCTATTTTGAGCCAAGGTATGTTCTCATATTACCACTGGATAAAAAAGTTCACAGTCGAAGACTTCATGACAGAGGCAATTACACAGTGTCACAAATAGAACAAGTCATGCAGAGGAATGACCTATACAAAGAATTAAACCAGCAACATCCGGGTTTCTTTGATATGACCATAGATAGCAGTAAGTACCAGGGTTCTTTGATATGACCATAGATAACAGTAAGTACCAGGGTTCTTTGATATGACCATAGATAACAGTAAGTACCAGGGTTATTTGATATGACTATAGATAGCAGTAAGTACCAGGGTTCTTTGATATAACCATAGATAACAGTAAGTACCAGGGTTCTTTGATATAACCACAGATAGCAGTAAGTACCAGGGTTCTTTGATATGACTATAGATAGCAGTAAGTACCAGGGTTATTTGATATGACCATAGATAACAGTAAGTACCAGGGTTCTTTGATATAACCACAGATAGCAGTAAGTACCAGGGTTCTTTGATATGACCATAGATAGCAGTAAGTACCAGGGTTCTTTGATATGACCATAGATAGCAGTAAGTACCAGGGTTCTTTGATATAACCACAGATAGCAGTAAGTACCAGGGTTCTTTGATATAACCACAGGTAGCAGTAAGTACCAGGGTTCTTTGATATGACCATAGATAGCAGTAAGTACCAGGGTTCTTTGATATGACCACAGATAATAGTAAGTACCAGGGTTCTTTGATATGACCACAGATAATAGTAAGTACCAGGGTTCTTTGATATGAACATAGATAACAGTAAGTATCAGGGTTCTTTGATATGACCATAGATAGCAGTAAGTACCAGGGTTCTTTGATATAACCACAGATAGCAGTAAGTACCAGAGTTCTTTGATATAACCACATATAGCAGTAAGTACCAGGGTTATTTGATATGACTATAGATAGCAGTAAGTACCAGGGTTCTTTGATATGACCATAGATAATAGTAAGTACCAGGGTTCTTTGATATGACCACAGATAATAGTAAGTACCAGGGTTCTTTGATATGAACATAGATAACAGTAAGTATCAGGGTTCTTTGATATGACCACAGATAATAGTAAGTACCAGGGTTCTTTGATATGAACATAGATAACAGTAAGTATCAGGGTTCTTTGATATGACCACAGATAATAGTAAGTACCAGGGTTCTTTGATATGACCACAGATAATAGTAAGTACCAGGGTTCTTTGATATGACCATAGATAGCAGTAAGTACCAGGGTTCTTTGATATGACCACAGATAGCAGTAAGTACCAGGGTTCTTTGATATAACCATAGATAGCAGTAAGTACCAGGGTTATTTGATATGACCACAGATAGCAGTAAGTACCAGGGTTCTTTGATATAACTATAGATAGCAGTTAGTACCAGGGTTCTTTGATATAACCATAGATAGCAGTTAGTACCAGGGTTCTTTGATATAACCACAGATAGCAGTAAGTACCAGGGTTCTTTGATATAACTATAGATAGCAGTAAGTACCAGGGTTCTTTGATATCACCATAGATAGCAGTAAGTACCAGGGTTCTTTGATATGACCATAGATAGCAGTAAGTACCAGGGTTCTTTGATATAACCACAGATAATAGTAAGTACCAGGGTTCTCTGATATAACTATAGATAGCAGTAAGTACCAGGGTTCTTTGATATAACCACAGATAGCAGTAAGTACCAGGGTTCTTTGATATAACTATAGATAGCAGTAAGTACCAGGGTTCTTTGATATCACCATAGATAGCAGTAAGTACCAGGGTTCTTTGATATGACTATAGATAGCAGTAAGTACCAGGGTTCTTTGATATGACCATAGATAACAGTAAGTACCAGGGTTATTTGATATGACTACTGATAGCAGTAAGTACCAGGGTTCTTTGATATGACTATAGATAGCAGTAAGTACCAGGGTTCTTTGATATGACCATAGATAGCAGTAAGTACCAGGGTTATTTGATATGACTACTGATAGCAGTAAGTACCAGGGTTCTTTGATATGACCATAGATAACAGTAAGTACCAGGGTTCTTTGATATGACCACAGATAGCAGTAAGTACCAGGGTTCTTTGATATGACCACAGATAGCAGTAAGTACCAGGGTTCTTTGATATGACCATAGATAACAGTAAGTACCAGGGTTCTTTGATATGACCACAGATAGCAGTAAGTACCAGGGTTCTTTGATATGACCACAGATAGCAGTAAGTACCAGGGTTCTTTGATATGACTATAGATAGCAGTAAGTACTAGGGTTCTTTGATATGACCATAGATAGCAGTAAGTACCAGGGTTCTTTGATATGACCACAGATAGCAGTAAGTACCAAGGTTCTTTGATATGACCATAGATAGCAGTAAGTACCAGGGTTCTTTGATATGACCATAGATAGCAGTAAGTACCAGGGTTCTTTGATATAACCATAGATAGCAGTAAGTACCAGGGTTCTTTGATATAACTATAGATAGCAGTTAGTACCAGGGTTCTTTGATATAACCACAGATAGCAGTAAGTACCAGGGTTCTTTGATATGACTATAGATAGCAGTAAGTACCAGGGTTCTTTGATATGACTATAGATAGCAGTAAGTACCAGGGTTCTTTGATATAACTATAGATAGCAGTAAGTACTAGTGTTCTTTGATATGACCACAGATAGCAGTAAGTACCAGGGTTATTTGATATGACCATAGATAGCAGTAAGTACCAGGGTTCTTTGATATGACTATAGATAGCAGTAAGTACCAGGGTTCTTTGATATGACTATAGATAGCAGTAAGTACCAGGGTTCTTTGATATAACCACAGATAGCAGTAAGTACCAGGGTTATTTGATATGACTACTGATAGCAGTAAGTACCAGGGTTCTTTGATATGACTATAGATATTAGTAAGTACCAGGGTTCTTTGATATAACCATAGATAGCAGTAAGTACCAGGGTTATTTGATATGACCATAGATAGCAGTAAGTACCAGGGTTCTTTGATATAACCATAGATAGCAGTAAGTACCAGGGTTATTTGATATAACCACAGATAGCAGTAAGTACCAGGGTTCTTTGATATGACCATAGATAGCAGTAAGTACCAGGGTTCTTTGATATGACTATAGATAGCAGTAAGTACCAGGGTTCTTTGATATGACCACAGATAGCAGTAAGTACCAGGGTTATTTGATATGACTACTGATAGCAGTAAGTACCAGGGTTCTTTGATATGACCATAGATAGCAGTAAGTACCAGGGTTATTTGATATAACCACAGATAGCAGTAAGTACCAGGGTTCTTTGATATGACTATAGATAGCAGTAAGTACCAGGGTTCTTTGATATGACTATAGATAGCAGTAAGTACCAGGGTTCTTTGATATAACTATAGATAGCAGTAAGTACCAGGGTTCTTTGATATAACCACAGATAGCAGTAAGTACCAGGGTTATTTGATATGACTACTGATAGCAGTAAGTACCAGGGTTCTTTGATATGACTATAGATATTAGTAAGTACCAGGGTTCTTTGATATAACCACAGATAATAGTAAGTACCAGGGTTCTTTGATATGACCATAGATAGCAGTAAGTACCAGGGTTCTTTGATATAACCACAGATAGCAGTAAGTACCAGGGTTCTTTGATATAACCACAGATAGCAGTAAGTACCAGGGTTCTTTGATATAACTATAGATAGCAGTAAGTACCAGGGTTCTTTGATATAACCACAGATAGCAGTAAGTACCAGGGTTATTTGATATGACTACTGATAGCAGTAAGTACCAGGGTTCTTTGATATGACTATAGATATTAGTAAGTACCAGGGTTCTTTGATATTACCACAGATAGCAGTAAGTACCAGGGTTCTTTGATATGACCACAGATAGCAGTAAGTACCAGGGTTCTTTGATATGACCACAGATAGCAGTAAGTACCAGGGTTCTTTGATATAACCACAGATAACAGTAAGTACCAGGGTTCTTTGATATAACTATAGATAGCAGTAAGTACCAGGGTTCTTTGATATAACCACAGATAGCAGTAAGTACCAGGGTTCTTTGATATAACCACAGATAGCAGTAAGTACCAGGGTTCTTTGATATAACCACAGATAGCAGTAAGTACCAGGGTTCTTTGATATAACCACAGATAGCACTAAGTACCAGGGTTCTTTGATATGACCATAGATAGCAGTAAGTACCAGGGTTCTTTGATATAACTATAGATAGCAGTAAGTACCAGGGTTCTTTGATATAACCACAGATAGCAGTAAGTACCAGGGTTCAGGCACTTAATTACCAAAGTCCAGAATTGATAGACATCGTATTAAGATGAATTAGTAGTGTTAGTTAGGATAATCTTGATTGTAGGTGGAATAGATTATTATAATTGTAAATTCAGCATATTTGATAGCTTTGTATACAAGACATTTCCAACAAATACCGGTAATTATAAGTATCAAAGTAACGCTGACCTATGTTATCCATACAGACAATGGTTCAGAAGCCTATCGTAAATTGAAGAAACTAGTGATGGATTACCTTGGTATTAGTGGTACAAGTGGTTACCCCATCAACGATGACCCATCTAGTGATTCTCAGACCACCACAACAGGTAAAATGATATTGCTTAATTAGTTGATTTCATTGATATGCAAATTTCATTAATTAACATGAACAGATCCCACTCAAAAAATAATCAGATCTAGCCATTATCCCAAACATTATATGTACAAAATTTCAGTATAATTGAGCCAGCCGTATTTTAAGAAAATGATGACACAGACAGACACACACACATACACAGATGGACAAGTAGGTTGTGATTCTCTGTTCAGTGCACCAGTTAGAATTGAAAGCTTTCAGCTGTAACATTTTGTGTTTGAAGTATTAATTTATTCTGTATTATAAAAGGCTGTCTGTCTTTACATACAAGGAATTCAGAAAACTATACAGTGGTTTACTTTCATTCTTAACTTACAGTCGATGAAGCCGTTTTCTGGAAAGCAAAAAAAAAAATAAGTTGCCTAATTACATACATGTAATGATTTTGGATGTTCAATAGATAAAACTTATAGGGAATAGGTGGGTGAAAAAATAGTGTGGCATGTTCTATTTCCTTAGGTCATCATACGGTGGACATGATTGAAGTACTCACATTGTATATCGAAGTATCTATGAGTGGTTAACTGTCAACTAAAGGGTTGTTGTGTTTTATGGAAATATTGAAAGATAAACTTATGCCACATAGATTGTATTCTCTTTATTTTGTACTAGATATAACTACATTGAAAGTAGTTACACACACAACACATACTTGTCGTATCTGTTAAGCATTTTCATCTGTACATGTTAGGAGTCAGTGGTATTTTTTTCCATGAACAAAGTCCCCATTCATCTGTTGTTCAACAACTCTTTCATATATTTATTTGACCTATTTATTGGCCACTAGTTACCACACACTTGAATCAACCATAAAAACGATTTAGACAAAATACTGTTAGCTAGGTTACCGCTGAGTAAATTGTATTACTATATTAGCTATAGAACAGTGCTGCAGGGCGAAAGTGAAAAAAAGTGACCAGATTTAAACTGTATGCCTACCACAATAGCAAAGAGTTTTCTTCCCTACACACACTATTGCAATGCAAAATTCTGAGATATAATTATCATACATAGTGTACCCATGAATTGGAACAAAATTAATTATACCAAAAACAAAGTATGTGAAATTTGGAGCTTGCATATTTATGATACTGCCTAATTACCAAAAGACCATCTTATGCAAATGAATCAGTAAGATTATAAGCTACTTCAACAAGCTTTATAGGAGACATGCACTGTTATGATTAATGTATGCACCAAATTATATATAATCTGAAGTTTGCATTCAAAAGACACTGGGTAATTACCAAAAATGATAAATTATACTAACGGATATTTACATCAACAAACAATATCAAATACATGCACTTTGCATTTGTTATTATCAATGCATATACCAAAATATGTGAAATTTGAAGTTAGCATTCTTAAACGTGCACTAGCTGTAAATTTGTAAGTGGGCTGTTAATTTTTTGAGCAGACTACCAACAATGTATTCACTGAAAATTGTTACATACCAATGGTATTTTTTATGTACATTAAGGTACACGGGGAAGAATCGCCTTGACTATTTACGACGTAATCCGACACAGCACGAAGTGTTTTGGACGTTGAACTTATTTGCATATGTCAAATTGTCCATGCTCATGTCCCACCACGGCCAGTCAAAGAGGAGGAACATATAGTCCAATATTCATGCTCCTTTACCAAAATATACTCAAGAATTGTCATTCCTGACCAAAAAAATTCTTATTTACTGCACTAATGTTTCAAAATTCCCGCAATGTCACAACCAATGCACTATCGGGCGATCCGTTATGCAGAGACCTACTTCCACATTCCACTTCATTATCATGGCGCCACCCGTAACATCTCATGAATATTTATTAAAAACGTCATCTTCGGCTCCATTCGGCAAGATTTTTTCACGTTCGGACTAATCCTTTGACCCAACTTTGCGTGTTAGCGGGAAGTACCTGGATGATAACTTAGTTCTATGGTAATTCTTCAGACTCTGACCTATCAATGTTTGGCACTCGCTTTTCAATCGGATCACTCGTTACAGATTTACGTGATTTCGCCTGGGACTTGAAAATGACATCGTTTGGACTCAAAAATGCACCATTTTCATAGTTTTTACTAAGAATTAATTGGAAATTCACCTATTTTCTATAAAACATCGATAGAGTATGTTGTTTTGAATGTGTCTAGGTCACAGTTCAGGGTGTACGGCAAATACATTTACAGGAAACGCTCGCCGAAATTTTCACCGATTTTTTCCCAAAATCTTGATCAAATTTGACGTTTTTGTAAAGAAAATCGCTTCTACCAAGCAATTATTTTTTCATACATCGATTCACTAGGTATTTTTAAGTCTGTATTCGAAGTTTCATGAAAATTAAACGGCAAATTTCCATATGAGTGGCATGTGAAGTCAACAATGTATGTTAGTAATTGTTACAGATCTAAGGGCCTGCAATCGGCAGCGGTCGGCCAGCGGTTCTTCCCCGTCTACCTTAAAGGTCTATTTTATCTATAAGTAATATAGTAATATGTTGATATTGGGGCACTGATATGTGATTAGTGAACACATATTGCCTGGCCATGAGGGCTATAACACCCGTTTATTACACCAGAGGGACTGTGAGTTACCAGAATCACATGCTATTTCCCGAGGCCGAAGGCCGAAGGGAAATAACATGTGATTCTGGTAACTCACAGTCACGAGGGGGTAATGAACGGGTGCTATAGCCCGAATATAGGCCAGGCAATATGTTTTTTATAATATACCTCATGCTGTGAACTCGCGGTGGCAGACGACATCGTCAGAAGCTGCCATTTTGACCTACTGTGAACTCGCGGTGGTCACGAGACCATGTAATAGTTGATGGAACTATTCCCCTAGGGAAATAGTCATTGTATTTTCCTATCACGTGACTGTTTCTAGCGAATCATGGCACAGCATTATCACTAGGTATATTATAAATATAATAATTGCACTGTACTATATGTGTCCTACAGAATATGTTTACTTACACATGATTCAATACTATGCAGGGTGTACAATATTATGATTAAGTCATTATTGGCACAACTGAACTGGTAAGGTTCAGTTGTACTATAGGCATGGCAAAGTGCCAGTCTGTCTGTCTGTCTCTGTCTGTCTGTCTCTGTCTGTCTGTGTGTGTGTGTGTGTGTGTGTGTGTGTGTGTCTGTCTGTCTGTCTGTGTGTGTGTGTGTGTGTGTCTGTCTGTCTGTCTGTGTGTGTGTGTAAACAACTTAAAGTAAAAAAAATGTGATTTTGGTTTGATTTTCTAAATCTACTGGGTAGGTCAGGCTGAAATTTGATGGGAACATTCTTAGAAATGTTTATTATTAATTGTTCATCAGTAATATGCAAAAAATCTTTAATTCCAAATTAAATCAGCAGATTCGACTGAAATTTAATTAGGATGCAATTTTGGGGGTATAGATGTAGAAATTAAGCATATAATTATCTTATCAGTGATATTCAACTTAGGTGTAAATATGTGAATTTTGGTCAAGAACTTATATCTCAAAAAGTACTTTGTCAATGAGGCTGAAATTTGGTAAGATGTTTCTAGAAATATTATTCTGCAGATTATCTTAAAAACTTTTTGACACAATTGGTCCTTGCAACCATGCAATTAGCAACAACCAAATAGCAGTTTATTTTACTAAAATAACCACATCATCTGTTAGGCAGGCGAGTAAAAATTCAAAAATGTATGCAAATGATAATAATAATGTTGGGTTCTTATGTAGCGCTTTCCCACACCGTGCTCAAAGCACTTTCTTTACAATTATTACCCCTGGCTCGAATCAGAACGGCACAACTTCCTCATACAATCCATTGCAGCCATTTAAGCGCATAGGATTAAAGCCTTCACATTGCAACCTACATCCTACCAGGTCCCTAATTATACAGCTGAGGCACAGTCGTGGTTCAAATCTTGCCCAAGGACTTTAGCCACTCAGAAACAAACAGCAGGCAGCGACAGGGCTCGAACCTGCAACCTGTAGATTCCAAGCTTGTCACACTAACCGTTCACCCATCATGACTCCAATATCCCTAGCAACCATGACCATGCCCATAGCAACAGCTAAACAATTGTGTATTTCACAAAGGTAACAGCAGGGTTTAATACAGAAGTGAATAAACATTCAAAAAATGTATGTGTGAATGTGCCTAGCAACAAGACCATGCCCATAGCAACAACCAAATGATCACATATATTGCAAAGATAACAGGGATTAATGGACAAGTGAATAAACATTCAAAAAATGTATGCAAATATACCTAGTAACAAGACCACACCCACAGCAATATCCATATGATGTATATTGCAAATATAACATCAGGGATTCATAGACAAATGAACAAACATTCAAAAAATGCATGCAAATATGTCTAGCAACATGACCACGGCCATAGCAAAAGCCAAATAATCACATATATTGCAAAGATAACAACTGGGCTGGGATAGGCTACAGGATAATCATTCAGCAAATGAACTGCTATACCTAGTATGGATCTAGTCTTGCTGCTAGATGTTCAGGCTTTCTTTAGATACTATAAGCGAACAAAGTTTGCAGTGAGGTCTTGCCCGAACAGTCTAGCAAATGCCATTTTCAGACTGGACATTCCATTGAGATTACATTGAGCGGTGGGTTGGGCCATGTATGCATATATATATACTTTAATATTTTCAATCTCTGCATGCAGGTGTTGACAAACACATTTACGTCATTACTATGTCTTATCGGTTTATGGTAATTTTGTTTGATGAGTGTGTAGACATTGTCATTCACACATTGGTGGTTATTTTTACAAGCCCCTCCTTAAGATGAATATGCATGAAAAATTAGCTATTGTCCTCTGTTTGTGCTTGTCGCTAATGCGGTTCTCTGATAGGAAGTTATTTATATCCTGATGACATTTGCTAGACATCGGATGTTCCATCCTCGATAGCGATGTTTGGTCGTGTGTCGTATTCTATCGGAAGAACATCCAAGGTCTAGCCGCAGATAGACTAGTATGGATCAGAATGTGGAGAAACATTTTTAAAAACTACAGTTGTGCTACAACACCATTGGCACTATGTTTGAGATATTGTGTTCACAGACAGGTTGACAAAAGCATAACACAACCTTCCATTGTGCATCTTGGATACAGTTAAGGGAGGTTAACTTTCTATACAAATTACACCCTCACAGGCAACTCCTTCCAGTCAGCCAATGGTGGTTCAGGTACAGGATCAGCTAGCGGAGTGAAAACTTGGTCTAAGCAAACTATTGATACAGCATCCCAGCAAATGACACAGGCTATTAGAAGCAAAGTAGAACCAACAAAGAGTGCAGTGGTTAGTATTCGGAATTTTGATAAAATAGAAAAACAGAAAGATATCACCATCTATTTCATTTCAGTCATAAACCAGATGGTATACATAGATACATAGATTCATTCTGACTTTACACCTGTCTGGCCCCTACTGTTAGCTCTGTGCTTATGTAGTCAGGAGGTTCCTGTGTACTACAGTCTCTATATAGTGAAGTTTCAAAAGCATTTTCCTTATAGTCAAAATACAAGGGTCGGTTTTCCCACAGTTTATCTAGACGACTTTCAAACAGCCGTACAGTTGATGATGATACCACATTGGCTGGCAATTTGATCCATATCTCAACTGACCTATTTACACAAATGCATATTTTCTTAGATTCAGATGAGACAATATTTTTATCAAGTCAGATCGCAGCTGCACAAAATTTGAAACTTCTGGGTCATATATTCCCTTCAAAATTTTGAACATTTCAATCATGTCACCTCTTACACAATGATAAGCTAATGAGGGGATCTTAAGCAATTGAAGTCTTTCTGGATATTAAAGACAATTTAGTAGCCGCCCTCTTCTAGCTCTGTGCATTCTCAATAGTTAGTTCCACGCTTGGAACTCATGATTTACTTGGCATGTAAGCTATTTCTTTCTTTCTCAATTGATCATGTGGTGATGCAGTAGGAGATGATGCTACCCACAATGCATTGCAGTCTCCACTTAAGAAATCTGGTTTACCTAAAGATATATTGGACATTAAAATTGTAATTGATGCAAATTTTATGCATGATATTTCGTTTGGGTAATTTTTTTCAGCCTGTTTTGAAAGTCACTAGACAATTGGATGGATCCTATTTTGTCGATTGAATGTTTTCATTCTATAACATTCAACACAAGCTCTAAGTACTCCCAGAACACACTGCGCTTTCCAGCCGTGTGACTTTGCTTAAAGCAATTGTGTTTACAATCAGAAATACGAAGTCAGCTGCCTGTAGCAATCTAGGCGTATCAACAATGTTCACATAAGCAGACATACCTGGAAACTGAGTATTTTTAGCCCCTTGAGTACTTTTAGCGACTATGTTGGGCTCCGTTCATCTGTCTGTCCGTCCTATCATCCATTTCCACCTGTATCTCTAATATACATGTGCCAATTTCAACCAAACCTGGTACAAATGTCAGATGTTATGGAGGGCATATGCACGTCATTGGTTTTGCAACCCTCGCGACAACAGCGAAATGGCGGCCTTATTTGTCGTAAATAATCACACTTTACCCAATAACTCTTGAAGTTTAACGGACAGAGACCTCATTCAAATTTCTTCACCCATGTTATCAATCATGAGCTTTTTAATGGCACATTGCCTTTTGACCTTGACCCCCATCTTCAAGGTCAAAGAGCCATATTATTGTCAAAGTGTGGATTTCAACCAAACCTTGTACAAATGTCAGATGTTATAGTCTACATATATGATGTGTATATGCAGACTATAGCATCTGACATTTGTACAAGGTTTGGTTGCAATCAATCCATGCATATCAGAGATATACATACACGCTTTCACAACCAACGATAACGGCAAAATGGTGGCATATTCACATTTTGGCTGATAACTCGACACTTAACAGATAGAGACCCTAATGTGCCTGAAATTGTCCATTATATACATAATAGATAAGAAATGAACAATCCTTTCAGGTGTTGTCAGTGTATCTGTTTGATTGCCTTAAAGGCCATGGCACAGTTATTGTCCTTTTTGTGTCTGACAGCCTGCGACATAATGTACAAACTAAAGAACTTGTAGTCACTACAAGAAATACTTTTTTTTTTATGGGGGGGGGGGGGGCTATGTCTTCCATGAAGACTTGTTAGTAGTATTTTTTTGTGTTCTCTTTTGGTTTTTTAAATGCTACCCATGCCAAATAAATTTTCACAGGGTTAAGTTAAGGTACTCGGGCAATGATCACTGGCCCCGGCAAGGCCCGTAGATCTGTAACATACATTGTTGACTTCACAGGCCATTCATATAGATATTTGCTGTTTAATTTTCATGAAACTTTGAATATAGACTTAAAAATACCTAGTGAATAGAATCGATGTATGAAAAAATTATTGCTTGGTGGAAGCAAAATTCTGGATAAAAACTTTTGACAAATTTTGTCAAATGTTTGGAAATAAATTGGTGAAAATTTTGTCTAGCATTGCCTGTAATGTAAGTGTATTTGCCCTGTACTCCCGGACCTGTGACTTCAGCACATTCAAAACAACATACTCTACCAATGTTTAATAGAAAATAAGTGCATGTCCCATTAATTCAACGTACAAAACTCTGAAAATGGTACATTTTTGAGTCCGAACCTGGGCAAAATCATGTAAATCTATAACAGGAAATCTGATCGAAAAACGAAAACCAAACATCGATAGGTCAGAGTTTGAAGAATTACCATAGAACAGTTCTATGTATGAACAGTTCTCCCGTATTGTTCTATGAACATTAATTTGGCATCCTTTGAATCATTGTCGTCATTATTTTTTATCACATAACCCTCTAAGAAAACAAATACCCTAAAACAAACGATTGTTGACCCCTTTTCCGAAGTAAAGTAACATCGTTGTGCCATGCGATAATGTGTTTCCCCTCCACTGTCTACAATCACATGAATTACATGGCAAATGTGATGCTATAGACTTTCAACTTGTATTCTTTAACGTCATCAAAAAAGACAGACTCATATACCTTTTGATAAAGTTGGGATGCTGTGTCCGATCAATGGTTTATGTTCAAATTTACTCTGAAAACACTTTTAGTTAATAGTTGGCCATTGTATATTGCGAAGTTCGACCAGGGCGACTGTATACCAAAATTCAAACATGGCGGGTAATGATGTCACAAAATCTCAAGCGTTTTTGAAGTCCTCAGTAGTAAAGTATGGTACATGTAAGTCTCACATATCACAAGATGTTGGCCAGATGTGACACCATATAGGTGTATGCAAACTTCAGTGGGTCATTGCATCATGGAAGTCCAAAGAAATCATTTATTCAAGTTGCATACTGAATATTCATGAGATAATTTACACTGAAGGGTATAGGCATTTTGGACTCATTAATATTCAGTGTGCAACTGGAATACAATTTATTTCTGCTGACTCCCATGATGCAATAGTCCATAGCAAAGATAAATGCTTGATACGTCTGAAATCCCAAGTAATTGTGATGTTACATTGTGAAATGACTCCCCAGAACTCATAGTTTATTAAAATGTTTCCATTTGTTGTAGTGCTTCCCATCTGATTGCACATAGGAAGTTTTTGTTTTAACCTTTAACCTTTGTACTATATCAATAGGAACAAGCTTCTTATGATCGTCGTCTTAGTGCTGCCAAGGCCGCTGCAGCTGGTATTGTGCCAAGACCTATTGACCAATTGATGAACAGGTTAGTTTATTAACCATTCTTAAAAATCCAATTGGAAAATCGTTTGTGATAATAGACAAAAGTAGTAGACCTTTGTTAGGCCAAAAAAAAAATATGTCTGGTTCTGGTCAGTGCGCGAGTGCCCTGAATACCCCCGCGTCGATCCTTTTTTTCGATAATTTTTGCTTTCCCGTTCCTTATTTACAAATCTCCATCGATCAACACTGTATGCAAGGCTAGCGGAACAATTTAACTCGTGTGATGGCGCACTTCTATTTGGTAACGGTACCCTTTTCTTCTAGTACTGTTGCATACCCATAACCCCCCGTACAATATGTGTACGTAATATGTACGATGAGCGTGGTTGATGGGAATCACAGGAAATAGTGTGTTCACTGTGCTAGGTGGTAAACCGCTCACATGTTTCTGAAGTTTGAGTACGCCGTGAGCAATCAAAATGTTGATATCAATTCAGCTGACTTTCGAGGTGTTCTTAGTTCTGGTGATCGTTTCGTTCTGCGTTCTGCCTGATTTTCCTGTAGCGTAAGCAGTTAGCTCTGGATGTATGCGCTACGATGTTCGACACATCTTTCCATTTGAGATGAGATGGAAAGACGTGTCGAACATCGTAGCACATACATCCAGAGTTTATACGTAAGCAGTGTGTTGACAGGTCACTTCCAGTCTGTTCCTGTAACAGTCCAGGTTTCTGCATTGACTGAATTTAGTAAAGATGTGCGTTTTAAAATAAATGGGGAACAAGAGAAGCAAGCAAGTTTGGGCAATTCCAGTGAGAAATGCCTTCAGGCTGATGATGGACGGTGCTCAAAAGAAAACACTGCCTCCTCTACGTCCGTTGGACAGACGTATTTCTCGTTACAAGTTGCACAATGACATTATACAGTGGTTGCAAGGCAAGACTCATTATTATCTTGGATGGGATTTATATGTTACTGCAGATCACTGGGCGATAAGATAAATTTGTAAATGTGACTAGTGATGATGCCCTGATGGATGATTGATCCGCATCGTACAAAACTTGCCATACAACAGTGCCAACTTCCAGAGTTGTATGACATCTTCCAAGAGCATGTAAAGTGTCAAAAATGTGTATTTACTAATTTGCAAAAAAAAAAAAAAAAAAAACATTAGGAAAAAAAAAAAAAGTGCGTCGTCGCACCATTTTAGAAAGTTTACCCTGACCAGAACCAGATTTTTTTTTTTTTGGCCTAAGATAAAGAAGCAAAACTGTTCATCTTTTGCTATGACCACAGCTGTGTGCTGGCTTCAAGTTTTTGTGCTATAGGCATGGCAAAGTGTTTGTCTCTCTGTATGTGTGGATGTGGATGGATGTGTGTGTGTGTGTGTGTGTGTGTGTGTGTGTGTAAACAACTTAAAGTAAAAAAAAACACTGGACATATTGCCATGATATTTGGTGTGTATATTACCTTAAGTGTCTAGTTGGGAAATTGTTCAAATCAAAATGATCTTACCACCTATGTGTGATTTGGGTCAAAAAACTTAAACTCAAAAACTACTGGGGCAAATCGGGGTCTGAAATTTGATGGCAACATTCTTGGGGATGATCACACAATGTCACACAAGCTCAACAAATGAACATTGTTTGTTTAGGTCAAACCCCCTCCCCCTAAACAAACATTCATAAGTGCGTTTATATATATGATGTAAACTAAGATGAAATCTGTAGTGGTCACACTACTATCATCAATGTAATGTAAAAACATGATTGTAAATACATTAAGATACACAGCACCATATCTCACATTGGAATTAAATTTGCATCAACTTATCAACATAGTAGTAAATACAAAAGCTGTTATCATTGAAAGTTTTCCATCAAAATTTGGTTAGAAGTGAGAAAATGAAGTTCAGCAACCACATTGACACCAAACCTCCTCCCTAAAAGAACGAAATTCTCTCATTGAGCTTGTGTGACATTTGCAATCATAACATGATGATTCCATCCGCGATATGCAAATTAGGGCCAACAATGTGTCTTTTTGGTCAAAAGTCTATAATTCCAAAATGATTGAGCAGATTGGGTTGAAATTTGATGGGAACGGTCTTAGTGTTGTATAATAAATTAAGAATTGTTCATAACATAATGATCAAATCAGTGATATGCAAATTACGTATGAAACTGTGTATGTTTAGTCAAAAATCCATAATTCCAAAACTACCCAATAGATTGGACTGAAATTTAATGGGGATGCATCTGGGCTTGTGTAGATGAAGCTGTATTCACAACATGATGCTCCACTATGTGATATATATTCATGTAGAATTGTTCTTACCATTTTGAGCTGGACAATTATTAAAGATTATTAAATATATATTTTAAATCAATGTTTTTCTGTAGACCACCAGCAACTGCTCCTGGAGGAGGGTCAACAGGTGATTTAGACCGACTTACCACTGGTGGCAAAGAGCGTCCTCTAACAGTAGCTGTGGGTACAGGTATATCTGATGAGCTAAACATTGGTGGCCAAACACCAGATTCTAGTGAAGCAACCTCTAGGTCCAGCTCCAATCTCTCAAATATCTCTGAAGCAAGAGGTTTCTCTAACCCTGTTTCCCCTGACATTGTCCAATCGCCGTTGGGATCACAGAGATCTTTGCAGTTGCCAGAGTATGATGATACTATTCACATGCCAAGACCGCCCTCTGTAGTCAGTGGTGGTAGTGGTGGTGGTTCTAGGCCAATTTCTGTTCAGTCACTTGGACGACCAGGTTCAAGTGCAAAGCCAGTGCTGCCTCCCATCAGAACATCTAGAGAAGGCTCTCCTAGAGAAGATATCAAACCCTTGCCAGATTATTAAGCGTGTCAAGACAAAAACAAATAGAAGCATTTGTATGTTGAGAACAAGATGACTTTGTCAGTCAATACTCCAGCACTGATAGAACATAGCTTGAAGTTTGACAGTTAGTTTTAAGTTTTACATGATAGCAAGGTTGGTTTGAATATTTGTTGTAAATATGAATATCTATATAGCCATGAGTTCTTTCATATTAAATTTTGGTAAAGTTCCCAGAAATTGACACAAAGTAAGGTGGCATAAGATTCAGAGAGTATATCTGGTCAAGGTAACTGTAGTCAAGGTAACTGTAGTCATGGTGACTTTGAGATTACCGATTTAGTGTCAAGTTTATCATACAATACTAAAGCAGAGTTGTAAAACTTTGTATTTCCTGAAAGACACTAACTACACATACAAATTTTAATCTAAAATAATTTCAACTATCAGTCAGTTCACACATATCCCATTGTATCTTATTGCTCAATATTTTAATGCTGTATATTTTAATCTCAAATTTCTGTGTGTGATATTAAAGTATAACTACTTTGTAAACTGTCTGTGTTGTTTGTAGTTATTTCTCTCTCATGCTCAAAGCATATTGCTGATATTTTTAGCCCCTAACATGCTCTGCCCAGAGGGGACTATTACATTAGATTCCTTCCATTTGTGTGTGTGTGTGTGTGTGTGTGTGTGTGTGTGTGTGTGTGTGTTCACCCACATATCTCTGGCATGTACCAACTGATTTTAAATAAACCTGGTACAAAAGTAACATGCTGTTATATGTGAAATATATGCATGTCTATTTGTTTTGCCATAAAATCAAATATGGCCAAATAGCAGCCATATTTGTGATAGAATTTCACAATTTGCATCATAACTTAGGAATTGTAATACATAGAGACACCACCATTCAAGTGCCAACACATGTTATCAAAGATCAGCTTAACCTTTGAACTTGAAAGCCTGTCAACTAGCCAAATTTGGTTTATCTTCATAGCATATTAGTACAATTGAACTGATAAGGTTCAGTAGTGCTATAGGCATGGCAAAGTGTCTGTCTCTCTCTCTCTGTGGATGTGTGTGTGTGTGTGTGTGTAAACAACTTGAAGTACTGGTCAAATATAACAAACATCTGATATAAATATCATGCCATGATATTGGTGTATATATTACCTTGGGTGTCTTGTTGGGAAATTGTTCAAATCAAAATGATCTTACCACCGGTGACGAGTGCGTTGGGTTAAAAAATGTGATATTTGGTCAAAAAAGTTAAACACCAAAAAAACTTGGCAGATGGGTCTGAAATTTGGTTGGAAGCTTCTTAAAAAAAAGATGTTTATATTAAGAATTGTTCATATGACGATCCCATCAATCATATGCAAATTAGGTATGAAAATGTGTCTTTTTGGTATAAAAACAACAACTTTAATTCCAAAACTACTAGGCAGATTGGACTGACATTTGGTTGGAAAGTTCTAGAATTGTTCATGACATGATGATCCAATCAATGATATGCAAATTAGAGCTAAAATGTGTCTTTTTGGTGAAAAATCTATGATTGGGCTGAAATATAATGGGGATGCATCTGGGCATGTGTAGATGAAGCTGTATTCACAACATGATAATCCCATTAGCGATATGCAAATAAGGTCTAACCTGATTTAAACTGAAAACTGACTAAGTACAAAACCATAGATTTTTGGGCCTACACACATTCTTGGAATACAAAATTCTAAGCTATAGCTATTATACATGATACACCACTTAATTGGTAAATTAATTATATGAAACTAAATGAAATTTGAAGCTTGCACAGTTAACATATTGCCTAATTATTTAAAAAAAATGTTCATTATGCAAATTACCCATATTTATTATAAGTTACATCAAGCTTTGCACTTCTTTACCATCAACCATCAATACATATACAAAATTATCTGAAATTTGAAGTTTGCATTCTTAAGAAATAGCTGAATTACCGAAAATCATTAGCTCCGCTGTCAGCGAAAGCTGAAAGCGTAGCTTTAGGTGGTATAGGTTGTATAGAGTATAGAGTGTATAGGTGAATCATAGGTGTCCGTCAAACTTTTATATTTTCACTATCTTCTCTGAAAGTAACAGCCAGAATACTTCGATATTTGGTGTGCATGTTCCCTGGGGGGAGGCTATTCAGATTTGTTCATGCCAAGTTGATCTTTGCCATTTTCAATTTTTTATGATTTTTTTTCCAAAAATGACATTTTCATCAACTCCTCATATACTTCAAGTCAGATTGCTTTGATATATGGTGTGTTGATGCACAGAGGGTAGCTTACTTAGATTTGTTAATTTCAAGTCAGCATGTCTTCTCTTCTATTTTTTATGATTTTTTTTGTGTAATTTGAAAAAAAAAATGAATATGTTAATGAGCATTATGACCGACGCCATATTGGAAATCAGTCCGCGAGACTTTAGGTAAAGTGCAACTTTTCAAAAGACACTATTGACGTCAAACAAGCAATGTAATATGTGCTATAGTCTTAATTCTACGCATTGTGTGCCCAAATGACAAATATTTGTTCGAAAAAGGTATGTAAACTTCAATTCAAATTCTCCACCCTCCTACAGAATGGTTCATTCCAGTATATGCACCTCATGATCAAGTGAGAGGTTACTAAAATGCCCATTGCAGGTAGTCCGACGGGATAGTATCTTTTCGATAGGTATACGTATATTAGGGAGCTCAGAATTCAAACCACCGGCTATATGAATTCACGGTCATAGTAAAATTCATTTGATTTTTAATTTGCTATTTTGACCAACTCCGGTTGTCTATTCGCGATAAAATTACGATTAGTTTGGAAACAGGGTAGATTTTCTATGATTCCGTGTCATAAAAGCTTATCATGTGTTGTGTAGTTTTCGAAAAGCACACCCGGTGGGAAAGTCGCCCAACAGGCGATCTCGCGCCATTGCTGTACTACGTGGCACTTTATTCTTGCGGGGTGTCTCTTGAAAACGGGAATAGCGAAGGGTGAGCCAATCAAGTGAGACCTTTCAAATGTAGCTAATATTATAGCCAATAAAATTAGTTGTATGATGATATGTGTATATAAGGGTAAGGCTGGCCTCCACACTGTAACAAGTAAAGTTGAAATCTTTGTCGCATTCGTATTTATGTACGGATGTGTAGTCTTTCTAAACAGTAATTTTTAGATCAGTTAGTATTTAAACTACATTTCTGAGTTAATTATTCGGTAGGTTATTGACGAGCTCCCTTTGTAAAAACGCTGTACAAATTGAATGTCGGCGTTCGCCCGGGCCCGGCCACGTTCAACGGAACTGAGTGAAGCTCAATCATAATGGTGGCTGTCAAAATCGAAGACGCAATTTGACCGTATTGTTATTTCAGTGAGTTTATTCAGCAAGAAAACAACGTGTTCTATGTTTTTGTACTTCCTACATGTGATGATCGTTTTTTTTACCAGTACAACTTACAGCCTACAATGAAACTGCTAACTTGGCTTAGTAACACTGACACGATTCCGTGTTCCGTGTTCATGTTTTGGGGCACATTTCTAAATACACGAAACCAGTTATTGAATGTGTAGTGGATATTGACATTCAGTTTGAAAAATTAAAATCCTGATTTTGCGAACGGTTTTGTCATTTCTTAGTAATTATAGGGCCGACTGTATCACGTTTAACGTTTATGTCAACCCGGAAGTACATAGACACGAAAATAGACGAAGTGACTTGTACATGTAATTAGTAACAAAATTTTGCTGTCACTGCTGATAACCTTCAAATTTATTTATTTTTATGTTGTAAATACATTCTAATATGCACTAAGGACAACACTATAAAGACTTGCTCTATGGGAAGGTAATTTTTTGTCTTTTAAAAATGCAATAGTTAGAAATTGTACCAGAAATGTTATGTACTATTTAAGCTAGAAATAAGACCACATAATATCTTATTACCCCCCCCCCCCATTAAGACAAACTACTCACAGAAAGCAACAAAAAAGAGAAGAAGCTCCAAAACATAAAAAAGAGAATAAAATTACAGTAAGGAGTTGATGATGCACAAACAACTACAAAGAAATAGACAGTTCAATTACAACACAGGGTTTGAAATAAATATGGGGTTTGGAAAAGTGAATTAGAAGTAGAGCAAAAACTAAGAGAGATGAAGAGCCTAAGTGAACAAGCGAAAGCACTTAAAGATAGGACCACCAAATTTTTTGCAGGACTACTACGTTATCAATTTTACTAGTCCTGTGGGATAGGGACTTTTTTACTCCAGTGTCGAACCCTGAATTGGCTGAGAATGACTCTCTTCGGGTACTAGGAATTGTCGCCGTACGGAAACTAAGATATGGCGATTAATACATTTCTTCCCTATATATATCTACTACAACTAGTACAAGTTGAATGTTGTTGACTTGGTAAATTTGTTACTGGAAAATTCAAATTCAAATTGCCTCAAAATTATTTTAGATCCCTAGTTTATTTCATTCATCATTAAAATTTTCCAGGATTAAAGCTGTAAGACACTGGAATTATTTATAGCCAACCTCAAAATCCTCTTTTTTTTCTTTTTCTTGTGTGCATTTCCCAGTCATTTTTTTCAGAGATTTTGTGCAATTTTTCATAACAGTAGATTTTTGTGATAAAATGGTGACTATGGTATATAAGTACAATATATACATTACCAACTTCTGTGTAAAATGTGTTTGATAGTGAGACATCATATGAAACCACTAACCACTTTATTGCATCGCTAAAACAAAACTGCATAGTGAAGAGCTGAAGAACTGAACCACTTCTACATGTCACCAAAATAAAAAATTAAATTAAAAAAAACAAAACAGCGGAGCTATTCTGACAGATAAGTCGCTTGTTAATTATGCAAATTAGTCATACAATTAAAAACTATATCAACAGGCTTAAGAGGATGTGTGCTTTGTCATGGTTGATGTATTTGCCAAATTATATGGAATTTGAAATTTGCATTCCAAAGAATGATATAGCTTAATTACTGAAGATCATTAATTATTCAAATTACTCATTAAAAGTAAAGACTATGTCAACAAACTTGTGTGCATTGTTATGGTTGGTATATGCACCAAATTCTATGAAATTTCAAGCATGCATTCTTAAGATAAAGCCGAATTACCGAGTCATTGATTATGCAAATTATTCATTAAAACTAATCTATATCAATAAACTTTATAGGACATATGTGCTTAGTAATGGTTAATGTATGTACTAAATTATATTGAAATTGAAGTATTCATTTTTGCCTAATAACCTAGACATTAATTATGCAAATTATTCATGAAAGTGTTAGGCTAAATCAGCAAACTTTATAAGATATATGCACTTTGTTATGTTAACATATGAACCAAATTATATTGAATTTGAAGTATGTGTTCCAAAGATATAGCCTAATTACTCAAAACCATTAATTATGCAAATAACTAATTAATGTTCATTGGATATTTACCAAAATCTAATCAGTTCTTGCATCAGCATATGGAAGATGTGTTGCAAATTTCATTATGAGCCAGGTGAAAATGGTGACACAGACAGACACACCACACAGACGGACGGACGGACACACAGACATCGCCATTTCAATACCTCCCCTTACGGGAGGTAAAAATGTCAATTTTAGTTTTAAAAAACATATCTTGAAACTGCATGGTGAATGGGGTTGAAACTTCGTGGGGATTTTTCTAGAGGTGTTATTCTGCAATTATTGTTGAAAACATTTTGACACATTTGACCCGAGCAGCCATAACCACGCCCTCAGCAATAGTGAAATGATGATGTATATTACAAAGATAACAGCAGGGATGGGTAGGTAAATGAATACAGGAAGTGCCCTTAAAAATCGACAAATATAGTCTAAATCGCCGATGTTAGAATTAGAATTAGTTTTTTAGAATTGTTTTTTTTTTATATATATATAGCAATATGTCAACGAAAACATTATCCACAACGCTTTACAATAATGCACAAATGCAAAATAAGACAGATCTGAAGTAACTAAAATCATTTAATGCATGAAGCTAACAGTCCGATACTGGAAATAGTCTCTAGCAGTGTTCATAGTACTAGAACTAGATAGTGACAGTCCGATACTGGAAATAGTCTGTAGCAGTGTTCGTAGTACTAGAACTAGATAGTGACAGTCCGATACTGGAAATAGTCTCCAGCAGTGTTCGTAGTACTAGAACTAGATAGTGACAATCCGATACGGGAAATAGTCTCCAGCAGTGTTCGTAGTACTAGAACTAGATAGTGACAGTCCGATACTGGAAATAGTCTCCAGCAGTGTTCGTAGTACTAGAACTAGATAGTGACAGTCCGATACTGGAAATAGTCTGTAGCAGTGTTCGTAGTACTAGAACTAGATAGTGACAGTCCGATACTGGAAATAGTCTGTAGCAGTGTTCGTAGTACTAGAACTAGATAGTGACAGTCCGATACGGGAAATAGTCTCCAGCAGTGTTCGTAGTACTAGAAATAGATAGTGACAGTCCGATACTGGAAATAGTCTCCAGCAGTGTTCGTAGTACTAGAACTAGATAGTGACAGTCCGATACTGGAAATAGTCTGTAGCAGTGTTCGTAGTACTAGAACTAGATAGTGACAGTCCGATACTGGAAATAGTCTGTAGCAGTGCTCGTAGTACTAGAACTAGATAGTGACAGTCCGATACTGGAAATAGTCTCTAGCAGTGTTCGTAGTACTAGAACTAGATAGTGACAGTCCGATACTGGAAATAGTCTCCAGCAGTGTTCGTAGTACTAGAACTAGATAGTGACAGTCCGATACTGGAAATAGTCTCCAGCAGTGTTCGTAGTACTAGAACTAGATAGTGACAGTCCGATACTGGAAATAGTCTCCAGCAGTGTTCGTAGTACTAGAACTAGATAGTGACAGTCCGATACTGGAAATAGTCTCCAGCAGTGTTCGTGGTACTAGAACTAGATAGGGACAGTCCGATACTGGAAATAGTCTGTAGCAGTGTTCGTAGTACTAGAACTAGATAGTGACAGTCCGATACTGGAAATAGTCTCCAGCAGTGCTCGTAGTACTAGAACTAGATAGTGACAGTCCGATACTGGAAATAGTCTCCAGCAGTGTTCGTAGTACTAGAACTAGATAGTGACAGTCCGATACTGGAAATAGTCTCCAGCAGTGTTCGTAGTACTAGAACTAGATAGTGACAGTCCGATACTGGAAATAGTCTCCAGCAGTGTTCGTAGTACTAGAACTAGATAGTGACAGTCCGATACTGGAAATAGTCTCCAGCAGTGTTCGTAGTACTAGAACTAGATAGTGACAGTCCGATACTGGAAATAGTCTCCAGCAGTGTTCGTAGTACTAGAACTAGATAGTGACAGTCCGATACTGGAAATAGTCTCCAGCAGTGTTCGTAGTACTAGAACTAGATAGTGACAGTCCGATACTGGAAATAGTCTGTAGCAGTGTTCGTAGTAGTAGAACTAGATAGTGACAGTCCGATACTAGAAATAGTCTCTAGCAGTGTTCGTAGTACTAGAACTAGATAGTGACAGTCCGATACTAGAAATAGTCTCTAGCAGTGTTCGTAGTACTAGAACTAGATAGTGACAGTCCGATACTGGAAATAGTCTCCAGCAGTGTTCGTAGTACTAGAACTAGATAGTGACAGTCCGATACTAGAAATAGTCTCTAGCAGTGCTCGTAGTAGTAGAAATAGATAGTGATAGTCCGATACTGGAAATAGTCTCCAGCAGTGTTCGTAGTACTAGAACTAGATACTGACAGTCCGATACTGGAAATAGTCTCCAGCAGTGTTCGTAGTACTAGAACTAGATAGTGACATTCCGATACTGGAAATAGTCTGTAGCAGTGTTCGTAGTACTAGAACTAGATAGTGACAGTCCGATACTGGAAATAGTCTGTAGCAGTGTTCGTAGTACTAGAAATAGATAGTGACAGTCCGATACTGGAAATAGTCTCCAGCAGTGTTCGTAGTACTAGAACTAGATAGTGACAGTCCGATACTGGAAATAGTCTCTAGCAGTGCTCGTAGTACTAGAACTAGATAGTGACAGTCCGATACTGGAAATAGTCTGTAGCAGTGCTCGTAGTACTAGAAATAGATAGTGACAGTCCGATACTGGAAATAGTCTGTAGCAGTGCTCGTAGTACTAGAAATAGATAGTGACAGTCCGATACTGGAAATAGTCTGTAGCAGTGTTCGTAGTACTAGAAATAGATAGTGACAGTCCGATACTGGAAATAGTCTCCAGCAGTGTTCGTAGTACTAGAACTAGATAGTGACAGTCCGATACTGGAAATAGTCTCTAGCAGTGCTCGTAGTACTAGAACTAGATAGTGACAGTCTGATACTGGAAATAGTCTGTAGCAGTGCTCGTAGTACTAGAACTAGATAGTGACAGTCCGATACTGGAAATAGTCTCCAGCAGTGTTCGTAGTACTAGAACTAGATAGTGACAGTCCGATACTGGAAATAGTCTCCAGCAGTGTTCGTAGTACTAGAACTAGATAGTGACAGTCCGATACTGGAAATAGTCTCCAGCAGTGTTCGTAGTACTAGAACTAGATAGTGACAGTCCGATACTGGAAATAGTCTCCAGCAGTGTTCGTAGTACTAGAACTAGATAGTGACAGTCCGATACTGGAAATAGTCTCCAGCAGTGTTCGTAGTACTAGAACTAGATAGTGACAGTCCGATACTGGAAATAGTCTGTAGCAGTGTTCGTAGTAGTAGAACTAGATAGTGACAGTCCGATACTAGAAATAGTCTCTAGCAGTGTTCGTAGTACTAGAACTAGATAGTGACAGTCCGATACTAGAAATAGTCTCTAGCAGTGTTCGTAGTACTAGAACTAGATAGTGACAGTCCGATACTGGAAATAGTCTCCAGCAGTGTTCGTAGTACTAGAACTAGATAGTGACAGTCCGATACTAGAAATAGTCTCTAGCAGTGCTCGTAGTAGTAGAAATAGATAGTGATAGTCCGATACTGGAAATAGTCTCCAGCAGTGTTCGTAGTACTAGAACTAGATACTGACAGTCCGATACTGGAAATAGTCTCCAGCAGTGTTCGTAGTACTAGAACTAGATAGTGACATTCCGATACTGGAAATAGTCTGTAGCAGTGTTCGTAGTACTAGAACTAGATAGTGACAGTCCGATACTGGAAATAGTCTGTAGCAGTGTTCGTAGTACTAGAAATAGATAGTGACAGTCCGATACTGGAAATAGTCTCCAGCAGTGTTCGTAGTACTAGAACTAGATAGTGACAGTCCGATACTGGAAATAGTCTCTAGCAGTGCTCGTAGTACTAGAACTAGATAGTGACAGTCCGATACTGGAAATAGTCTGTAGCAGTGCTCGTAGTACTAGAAATAGATAGTGACAGTCCGATACTGGAAATAGTCTGTAGCAGTGCTCGTAGTACTAGAAATAGATAGTGACAGTCCGATACTGGAAATAGTCTGTAGCAGTGTTCGTAGTACTAGAAATAGATAGTGACAGTCCGATACTGGAAATAGTCTCCAGCAGTGTTCGTAGTACTAGAACTAGATAGTGACAGTCCGATACTGGAAATAGTCTCTAGCAGTGCTCGTAGTACTAGAACTAGATAGTGACAGTCCGATACTGGAAATAGTCTGTAGCAGTGCTCGTAGTACTAGAAATAGATAGTGACAGTCCGATACTGGAAATAGTCTGTAGCAGTGCTCGTAGTACTAGAAATAGATAGTGACAGTCCGATACTGGAAATAGTCTGTAGCAGTGTTCGTAGTACTAGAACTAGATAGTGACTGTCCGATACTGGAAATAGTCTGTAGCAGTGTTCGTAGTACTAGAACTAGATAGTGACAGTCCGATACTGGAAATAGTCTCCAGCAGTGCTCGTAGTACTAGAACTAGATAGTGAGAGTCCGATACTGGAAATAGTCTGTAGCAGTGTTCGTAGTACTAGAACTAGATAGTGACAGTCCGATACTGGAAATAGTCTCTAGCAGTGCTCGTAGTACTAGAACTAGATAGTGACAGTCCGATACTGGAAATAGTCTCTAGCAGTGCTCGTAGTACTAGAACTAGATAGTGACATTCCGATACTGGAAATAGTCTGTAGCAGTGTTCGTGGTACTAGAACTAGATAGTGACAGTCCGATACGGGAAATAGTCTCCAGCAGTGTTCGTAGTACTAGAACTAGATAGTGACAGTCCGATACTGGAAATAGTCTCTAGCAGTGCTCGTAGTACTAGAACTAGATAGTGACATTCCGATACTGGAAATAGTCTGTAGCAGTGCTCGTAGTACTAGAACTAGATAGTGACATTCCGATACTGGAAATAGTCTCTAGCAGTGCTCGTAGTACTAGAACTAGATAGTGACAGTCCGATACTGGAAATAGTCTGTAGCAGTGCTCGTAGTACTAGAAATAGATAGTGACAGTCCGATACTGGAAATAGTCTGTAGCAGTGTTCGTAGTACTAGAAATAGATAGTGACAGTCCGATACTGGAAATAGTCTCCAGCAGTGTTCGTAGTACTAGAACTAGATAGTGACAGTCCGATACTGGAAATAGTCTCTAGCAGTGCTCGTAGTACTAGAACTAGATAGTGACAGTCCGATACTGGAAATAGTCTGTAGCAGTGCTCGTAGTACTAGAAATAGATAGTGACAGTCCGATACTGGAAATAGTCTGTAGCAGTGTTCGTAGTACTAGAACTAGATAGTGACAGTCCGATACTGGAAATAGTCTCCAGCAGTGCTCGTAGTACTAGAACTAGATAGTGACAGTCCGATACTGGAAATAGTCTGTAGCAGTGTTCGTAGTACTAGAACTAGATAGTGACAGTCCGATACTGGAAATAGTCTCTAGCAGTGTTCGTAGTACTAGAACTAGATAGTGACAGTCCGATACTGGAAATAGTCTGTAGCAGTGTTCGTAGTACTAGAACTAGATAGTGACAGTCCGATACTGGAAATAGTCTCTAGCAGTGTTCGTAGTACTAGAACTAGATAGTGACATTCCGATACTGGAAATAGTCTGTAGCAGTGTTCGTAGTACTAGAACTAGATAGTGACAGTCCGATACTGGAAATAGTCTGTAGCAGTGTTCGTAGTACTAGAACTAGATAGTGACAGTCCGATACTGGAAATAGTCTCTAGCAGTGTTCGTAGTACTAGAACTAGATAGTGACAGTCCGATACTGGAAATAGTCTGTAGCAGTGTTCATAGTACTAGAACTAGATAGTGACAGTCCGATACTGGAAATAGTCTGTAGCAGTGTTCGTAGTACTAGAACTAGATAGTGACAGTCTGATACTGGAAATAGTCTCTAGCAGTGTTCGTAGTACTAGAACTAGATAGTGACAGTCCGATACTGGAAATAGTCTGTAGCAGTGCTCGTAGTACTAGAACTAGATAGTGACAGTCTGATACTGGAAATAGTCTCTAGCAGTGTTCGTAGTACTAGAACTAGAAAGTGACAGTCCGATACTGGAAATAGTCTCCAGCAGTGCTCGTAGTACTAGACTAGATAGTGACAGTCCGATACTGGAAATAGTCTCTAGCAGTGTTCGTAGTACTAGAACTAGATAGTGACAGTCCGATACTGGAAATAGTCTGTAGCAGTGCTCGTAGTACTAGAACTAGATAGTGACAGTCCGATACTGGAAATAGTCTGTAGCAGTGTTCGTAGTACTAGAACTAGATAGTGACAGTCCGATACTAGAAATAGTCTCCAGCAGTGTTCGTAGTACTAGAACTAGATAGTGAGAGTCCGATACTGGAAATAGTCTCCAGCAGTGTTCGTAGTACTAGAACTAGATAGTGACAGTCCGATACTGGAAATAGTCTGTAGCAGTGTTCGTAGTACTAGAACTAGATAGTGACAGTCTGATACTGGAAATAGTCTCTAGCAGTGCTCGTAGTACTAGAACTAGATAGTGACAGTCTGATACTGGAAATAGTCTGTAGCAGTGCTCGTAGTACTAGAACTAGATAGTGACAGTCCGATACTAGAAATGGTCTGTAGCAGTGTTCGTAGTACTAGAACTAGATAGTGACAGTCCGATACTAGAAATAGTCTGTAGCAGTGCTCGTAGTACTAGAACTAGATAGTGACAGTCCGATACTAGAAATAGTCTGTAGCAGTGTTCGTAGTACTAGAACTAGATAGTGACAGTCCGATACTAGAAATAGTCTGTAGCAGTGTTCGTAGTACTAGAACTAGATAGTGACAGTCCGATACTAGAAATAGTCTGTAGCAGTGTTCGTAGTACTAGAACTAGATAGTGACAGTCCGATACTAGAAATAGTCTGTAGCAGTGCTCGTAGTACTAGGACTAGATAGTGACAGTCCGATACTGGAAATAGTCTCTAGCAGTGTTCGTAGTACTAGAACTAGATAGTGACATTCCGATACTGGAAATAGTCTGTAGCAGTGCTCGTAGTACTAGAACTAGATAGTGACAGTCCGATACTGGAAATAGTCTCCAGCAGTGTTCGTAGTACTAGAACTAGATAGTGACAGTCCGATACTGGAAATAGTCTGTAGCAGTGCTCGTAGTACTAGAACTAGATAGTGACAGTCCGATACTGGAAATAGTCTGTAGCAGTGTTCGTAGTACTAGAACTAGATAGTGACAGTCCGATACTGGAAATAGTCTGTAGCAGTGTTCGTAGTACTAGAAATAGATAGTGACAGTCCGATACTGGAAATAGTCTGTAGCAGTGTTCGTAGTACTAGAAATAGATAGTGACAGTCCGATACTGGAAATAGTCTCCAGCAGTGTTCGTAGTACTAGAACTAGAAAGTGACAGTCCGATACTGGAAATAGTCTGTAGCAGTGTTCGTAGTACTAGAACTAGATAGTGACAGTCCGATACTGGAAATAGTCTGTAGCAGTGTTCGTAGTACTAGAAATAGATAGTGACAGTCCGATACTGGAAATAGTCTCCAGCAGTGTTCGTAGTACTAGAACTAGAAAGTGACAGTCCGATACTGGAAATAGTCTGTAGCAGTGCTCGTAGTACTAGAACTAGATAGTGACAGTCCGATACTGGAAATAGTCTGTAGCAGTGCTCGTAGTACTAGAACTAGATAGTGACAGTCCGATACTGGAAATAGTCTGTAGCAGTGCTCGTAGTACTAGAACTAGAAAGTGACAGTCCGATACTGGAAATAGTCTGTAGCAGTGCTCGTAGTACTAGAACTAGATAGTGACAGTCCGATACTAGAAATAGTCTGTAGCAGTGTTCGTAGTACTAGAACTAGATAGTGACAGTCCGATACGGGAAATAGTCTCCAGCAGTGTTCGTAGTACTAGAACTAGATAGTGACAGTCCGATACTAGAAATAGTCTGTAGCAGTGTTCGTAGTACTAGAACTAGATAGTGACAGTCCGATACTGGAAATAGTCTGTAGCAGTGTTCGTAGTACTAGAACTAGATAGTGACAGTCCGATACGGGAAATAGTCTGTAACAGTGTTCGTAGTACTAGAACTAGATAGTGACAGTCTGATACTGGAAATAGTCTGTAGCAGTGTTCGTAGTACTAGAACTAGATAGTGACAGTCCGATACGGGAAATAGTCTCCAGCAGTGTTCGTAGTACTAGAACTAGAAAGTGACAGTCCGATACTGGAAATAGTCTGTAGCAGTGTTCGTAGTACTAGAACTAGATAGTGACAGTCCGATACTGGAAATAGTCTGTAGCAGTGTTCGTAGTACTAGATCTAGATAGTGACAGTCCGATACTGGAAATAGTCTCTAGCAGTGTTCGTAGTACTAGAACTAGATAGTGACAGTCCGATACTGGAAATAGTCTCTAGCAGTGTTCGTGGTACTAGAACTAGATAGTGACAGTCCGATACTGGAAATAGTCTCGAGCAGTGTTCGTAGTACTAGAACTAGATAGTGACAGTCCGATACTGGAAATAGTCTGTAGCAGTGTTCGTACTACTAGAACTAGATAGTGACAGTCCGATACTGGAAATAGTCTCCAGCAGTGTTCGTAGTACTAGAACTAGATAGTGACAGTCCGATACTGGAAATAGTCTCTAGCAGTGTTCGTAGTACTAGAACTAGATAGTGACAGTCCGATACTGGAAATAGTCTCCAGCAGTGTTCGTAGTACTAGAACTAGATAGTGACAGTCCGATACTGGAAATAGTCTGTAGCAGTGTTCGTGGTACTAGAACTAGATAGTGACAGTCCGATACTGGAAATAGTCTCCAGCAGTGCTCGTAGTACTAGAACTAGATAGTGACAGTCCGATACTGGAAATAGTCTCTAGCAGTGTTCGTAGTACTAGAACTAGATAGTGACAGTCCGATACTGGAAATAGTCTCCAGCAGTGTTCGTAGTACTAGAACTAGATAGTGACAGTCCGATACTGGAAATAGTCTGTAGCAGTGTTCGTGGTACTAGAACTAGATAGTGACAGTCCGATACTGGAAATAGTCTCTAGCAGTGCTCGTAGTACTAGAACTAGATAGTGACAGTCCGATACTGGAAATAGTCTCTAGCAGTGTTCGTAGTACTAGAACTAGATAGTGACAGTCCGATACTGGAAATAGTCTCCAGCAGTGTTCGTAGTACTAGAACTAGATAGTGACAGTCCGATACTGGAAATAGTCTGTAGCAGTGTTCGTGGTACTAGAACTAGATAGTGACAGTCCGATACTGGAAATAGTCTCTAGCAGTGCTCGTAGTACTAGAACTAGATAGTGACAGTCCGATACTGGAAATAGTCTCTAGCAGTGCTCGTAGTACTAGAACTAGATAGTGACAGTCCGATACTGGAAATAGTCTGTAGCAGTGTTCGTAGTACTGGAACTAGATAGTGACAGTCCGATACTGGAAATAGTCTCCAGCAGTGCTCGTAGTACTAGAACTAGATAGTGACAGTCTGATACTGGAAATAGTCTCTAGCAGTGTTCGTAGTACTAGAACTAGAAAGTGACAGTCCGATACTGGAAATAGTCTCCAGCAGTGCTCGTAGTACTAGACTAGATAGTGACAGTCCGATACTGGAAATAGTCTCTAGCAGTGCTCGTAGTACTAGAACTAGATAGTGACAGTCCGATACTGGAAATAGTCTGTAGCAGTGTTCGTAGTACTAGAAATAGATAGTGACAGTCCGATACTGGAAATAGTCTGTAGCAGTGTTCGTAGTACTAGAAATAGATAGTGACAGTCCGATACTGGAAATAGTCTCTAGCAGTGTTCGTAGTATTAGAACTAGATAGTGTCTGTCCGATACTGGAAATAGTCTGTAGCAGTGCTCGTAGTACTAGAACTAGATAGTGACAGTCCGATACTGGAAATAGTCTCTAGCAGTGTTCGTAGTATTAGAACTAGATAGTGTCTGTCCGATACTGGAAATAGTCTCCAGCAGTGCTCGTAGTACTAGAACTAGATAGTGACAGTCCGATACTGGAAATAGTCTCTAGCAGTGTTCGTAGTACTAGAACTAGATAGTGACAGTCCGATACGGGAAATAGTCTCCAGCAGTGTTCGTAGTACTAGAACTAGATAGTGACAGTCCGATACTGGAAATAGTCTGTAGCAGTGTTCGTGGTACTAGAACTAGATAGTGACAGTCCGATACTGGAAATAGTCTGTAGCAGTGTTCGTAGTACTAGAACTAGATAGTGACAGTCCGATACTGGAAATAGTCTCCAGCAGTGTTCGTAGTACTAGAACTAGATAGTGACAGTCCGATACTGGAAATAGTCTCCAGCAGTGCTCGTAGTACTAGAACTAGATAGTGACAGTCCGATACTGGAAATAGTCTGTAGCAGTGTTCGTGGTACTAGAACTAGATAGTGACATTCCGATACTGGAAATAGTCTGTAGCAGTGCTCGTAGTACTAGAACTAGATAGTGACAGTCCGATACTGGAAATAGTCTGTAGCAGTGTTCGTAGTACTAGAACTAGATAGTGACAGTCCGATACTGGAAATAGTCTCCAGCAGTGTTCGTAGTATTAGAACTAGATAGTGACAGTCCGATACTGGAAATAGTCTCCAGCAGTGCTCGTAGTACTAGAACTAGATAGTGACAGTCCGATACTAGAAATAGTCTCCAGCAGTGTTCGTAGTACTAGAACTAGATAGTGACAGTCCGATACTGGAAATTGTCTGTAGCAGTGTTCGTAGTACTAGAACTAGATAGTGAGAGTCTGATACTGGAAATAGTCTCCAGCAGTGTTCGTAGTACTAGAACTAGATAGTGACAGTCCGATACTGGAAATTGTCTGTAGCAGTGTTCGTAGTACTAGAACTAGATAGTGAGAGTCTGATACTGGAAATAGTCTCCAGCAGTGTTCGTAGTACTAGAACTAGATAGTGACAGTCCGATACTGGAAATAGTCTGTAGCAGTGTTCGTAGTACTAGAACTAGATAGTGACAGTCCGATACTGGAAATAGTCTGTAGCAGTGTTCGTAGTACTAGAAATAGATAGTGACAGTCCGATACTGGAAATAGTCTGTAGCAGTGTTCGTAGTACTAGAACTAGATAGTGACAGTCCGATACGGGAAATAGTCTGTAGCAGTGTTCGTAGTACTAGAACTAGATAGTGACAGTCCGATACTGGAAATAGTCTGTAGCAGTGTTCGTACTACTAGAACTAGATAGTGACAGTCCGATACTGGAAATAGTCTGTAGCAGTGTTCGTAGTACTAGAACTAGATAGTGACAGTCCGATACTGGAAATAGTCTGTAGCAGTGTTCGTAGTACTAGAACTAGATAGTGAGAGTCTGATACTGGAAATAGTCTCTAGCAGTGTTCGTAGTACTAGAACTAGATAGTGACAGTCCGATACTGGAAATAGTCTGTAGCAGTGTTCGTAGTACTAGAACTAGAAAGTGACAGTCCGATACTGGAAATAGTCTCCAGCAGTGTTCGTAGTACTAGAACTAGATAGTGAGAGTCTGATACTGGAAATAGTCTCCAGCAGTGTTCGTAGTACTAGAACTAGATAGTGACAGTCTGATACTGGAAATAGTCTGTAGCAGTACTAGTGTTCGTAGTACTAGAACTAGATAGTGACAGTCTGATACTGGACATAGTCTGTAATAATGTTCTCAATAATAGCTAGTGGCTCTCCGCTCTAGAATTTACCAAAAAGGTGAGTTTTGAGTTCCACTTTAAACTTTTCATACGTGACTGTATTTGTCAGGTCTAGTGGTAATGCGTTCCATTTTTTGGGACCTTGAACACTGTATGCCCTGTCTCCAAATGTTTTACGGACCGTTCTAGGAACATGGTAGGAACTTTCCAAATTGTTAATTGACCTCAGTCCGGTGCGCTTCACCTTGGAAGGAGTTATTATAGATATTAAGTAGTCTGGTGTCTCATTCCAATGACATTTGAACATTAAACAACATATTTTATAGAGAAATCTGAGGTTCACAGATAGCCAGTGTAGTGTTTTTAAGCATGCTGTAGCACCGTCCCATAAGCTTGTATTTTTTTTATCTAGAATTGTTCGAGCAGCCATATTTTGAATCCACTGAAGTTTATTCATGTCACATTTCGGAAGTCCTGCATATAGAGAGTTAGCATAGTCCAAATGGGAAAGTATCATGCCTGATGCTACTATTTTTCTTGCGTCTAAATCTAAATACTGTTTAATTAGTTTCAATCTTTGTATATTGTCCGCTGCAATTCCACACTTTCTAGAGATATTTCTCTTCATAGACAGGTGTTTATGAAGATCAAAACCGAGATACCTGGGGCGTGTTCGGTAGACAAAACGCCCGCGGACGTTTCGAAACGTTTTGTTCCCGAACGACTAATTGTCACAGTTTTTCGCGGGCGACCTGGGACGAAGGAAGGCGGAAGAGTGTATGGTGTCCAATCCATGACAAAATTACAACTCCTCATTTTGCTATTCTTATTTCAATTTTACAACTCAAATATCTATTTTTCTGTTCTATATTCCATTTTACAATTCGTCATTCCAAAACTGAATGCAATTAAACAACTGAACTTTCATTTCTGAATGAAATTTTACAACTCAACTTTCCATTTTTTAATTCTGTTTTCTATTTTCCATGTTTAATTCTGTATTCTATTGTACAGTTCGACATTCGATTACTCTGCTTCCTGTTTCATTCGACTACTCATTCTTCTAAACCCAATTTCACAGTTACACATTTGATTTCAGGGTTCCACTATTCGACATTCTATTTCTCAGTTCAACATTGTATTTCACAGTTCAACATTCTATTTCTTAGTTCAACATTGTATTTCGTTGAATAGTTGTCGAACTTCAGCCAGCACCAACCAAAATAAAATTGAACGTTGTCTTCACTTGTCGTAGCGTTGTCGATATGGTCTTCTTCCGATGTCTCACTGGTTCGATGATTCAGAAATCGGGGAGGGGAATCTATAGTATCGGGTTAACGACCCAAAGATCGCCAGAAAATACGCCAGAGAAAAATATCTCAAATGGAACACTTGACTTTATTCTCTTCAAGTATTGTGTAAAAGTTGAACAGATCAGAGTTGCTGCACTTATCGTCAAACTGGTTGAAGTAAAAAAAAAAATGGGGGGGGGGAGATTATCTCTCTAGTAATATCTCTGCCATCCAAGGTGTACTATCTACGTAGTTACGGAGTGGACCATGCAAAGTCCACTCTCACTAGTATCCAATCGGTAGACCACGCAAGATCTACTCAGTACTAGTATCCGATCAGTAGACCACGCAAGATCTACTCAGTACTAGTATCCGATCAGTAGACCACGTAAAATCTACTAGGTACCTTCACTAGTGTTTTATCCAACGAGCTACACCTAGATCCCCGGCACTCTTTCGATGTCACATTTATTGTTAGGAAATGACCTTTGACCCCCGATTTTTTGTGTGACGCTATCTTTTCTAAAATATACTTGGAATGTAAATGTGACAGTCCATTTCTGGAACCATATGTACATGTCAAAAACTCTTGCCAATGCCCATGACCTGTAGAGTTACCATAGAAACGAGCAAATATTTTCGGGTCATGTCAAGATAGGTTGACCTATGCAGTGACGGGTCAGGTAAAAAAAACTTAGATTTCACCAAGTTAATTTTTCCAAACATATGACCTCCATATACTACACTATTTTTCACTTAGAACTGGGGTCATGTCAAGTATTAGCAGTTCATAAGGTTAAAGTTCAAAAGGGGTCAGGTCGTGTAAATCAAAGTTGGTGGTGATGGTGGTAACCAATGTACCTCTGTATGCAATGAGTCTGGCCAAACTCCATGAGAAGTCAAAACCGTCCATGTCAGGTCATGCCAGGTTAGTATGACCTTTGCTAGGTCATGTCTTGGTTCGATGTTTAATTTTGACAATATTCGATCTAGCACACCCATGTAAGGTAGTAAAAAAATATGTCAGCAGATGTCAAATTCAGCCATGTCAGGCAAGGTCACATAATGCCATGTCAAGTCATGTTACCCAAGTTCGGGTCAAGTCGAAAATCTTGAAGTTACAAGTCACAGACAACAGAATGCACATGTCTGGATACGCTCAAATTTGGCCCCATAGATTCCTAGCTACATGTACAGATTGATACTTCCCAGTTGAAAAATGATACAGATTTATATACACAAACTACATATTTCCTGAAAGCCAATACTATGCTCTTTCCAAAAATGTAAAACCTTTTAATATTGGATGAAATTTAGCAAAACTAAAAATAATACAAAAAAATAAAATAAAAATCGAAACGAAATTTTCCGGCCATGATCCAACATGTTACCAACCATGTCAACATACACACACATACCAAATTTGGTTGAAAAATTCGCAAAAATAACGAAACGGGACCGATTTTTCTAAAAAGTCAACCGCCAAAGTAATACAAAAGATCGGAAAATCTCAGCGTTGGTGGCGCGATTTGATTTAAAATAGGCTAGGGTTAGCACCTTCCCGATGGAATTTTTTGACCAAAATTTCAGGATAGATGTTTAATACTTATTTGTATCGATCAATTCAAACCCAGAGGTGAAAGGACACTATATACGGGTATTATAGTTCATATGTAAATGTGTCAATATACACGAAAAATAGGACTTTTGAGTAAATGGCGTGTATATGTTGTTAGGGAGGACAAACTGTACCTGCGCACCAAATTTGGTCAAAAAATTTGCGTAAAAAATGAAACGAGAGTGGTGCAAAGAATTTTGACGTGGCCCCTCAAACTTTGTCTATTCTCTAACATGGGCCGTGTTAGAGAGAATAGGCAAGTAGGAAAATATAAACATGTTAACACCTTTTTTTCGTCAAATTTGTTTCTTTGTGCTGTTAAGGCCTAAACAAATAATTGTTTGGTTCCGGTTACCCGACCCCACCTAGTTTTTCATTGCCGACCCTAAATGTTTTATACGTATTCGAGAAAAATAAAATAAAATCGTCAAAATTGTGAAGTCTTGCAAGAAATAGTGAATGCGGAAACTGACATCAATTTAAAAAGACAATATAAAACTGTTCTCCCAATCTGTAATGGCTGTACATCTGATGAAAAGAAATCAATAACACAGACACCATTTGGAATACAACGGAAAACATAACTACACTCGCATATGAAAAAACATATATAGAAACATGAAATAAAAAATCTACCTACCCCACCTATTCTTAAATTGAGCGTAATCGGAACCATACATTTTTTTTGTTAGGCATAAGGGCAAAGTCGATAGATTTTCGTTCATACACACAATAATTCTTGGAATTAATGCAATAGAACATTAGTTATGTTTCAAGTATATACCATAAATATTAATTATGCAAATGATTCATTACAAGTAAAAACTACATTAGAAGCTGTGCACTTTATGTTTCATGCATGTAGTAAATTATATTGAATTTGAAACGTGCATTTTTAATATTTAGCCTAATTACTGAAAATCATTACTTATGCAAATGAGTCATTAAACCTAAAAGCTATATCATCAAACTTTATTTCTACTTCTATACTGTGTAAAACATCCAAAAGGAATATCATCACACAGGCGTAACGCTGGCGGCGTCCTTTAGATCTCACCCGTGTTCAGGTACGTGAGCACGAGCTATGAGATCGGTGATTTCAATGATTTGAACTGTATTGAATTTGATTGTTGAATGGACAGTGGTAAGAGAGTCCATTCCGGAATTGTCCTAGGAATAAGTGAATATTTACAATATTTTTTTTGGCAATGATCGATATGAGGAAAGAACCAGGTTAGTAAACCGTGACGATGACGATTCTGGTAGTTTATCATCTTGAAAAGCAATTAGATTATTTGTAGCTTTGTATAGGAAAGTTACTCTGCTATTTCCAAGGCATGGTCACTTCATTGAAGCTTCCTTAGCACTCTTGTAGTTTCCGGTCAAACCGAGCTGCTCTGCGTTGAATTTTTTCAACAGCATTTTTGCCAATTTGGTATAAAGGGTCCCAAATACTCGTACGCGCACACTTATATTCCAAATGCGATTGTACAAGGGGACATATTCGCGGTTTGTTTGGTACTGGCAGGACAGTCATGTAGTAAACCTAAAATACTTGATGCTTTAGATGTGCTATGTGGTGCTTCCATTCAATGTCATGCAAAATTGTCTCCCATTTTTACCTCCCGTAAGCATAGTCGTAAACCACAGCCTCTTTTACGGCACCATCCAAGACACATATTTCGAATTGTCGCGAAAGAAATA